>NW_027185280.1:0-158801 GCF_022577435.1 Embiotoca jacksoni | reverse complement strand
TCAGCGAGAGAAGCTCAAAAAACAGCATAAAACTGCTTTACGGCTTAAACTAAGTGTTTACGAACAAATTTCTTCATCACTACTATGGCAAATGGGATAAACAACATGGACAAAGTGGTTTCAAGTCACTTTGTGTGGACAATTTGACAGGAAACACAATGTTTCAAAAACAGCCTTATCTCAGCGAGAGAAGCTCAAAAACAGCATAAAACTGCTTTACAGTGCCGCGGCTTAAACTAAGTGTTTACAAACAAGTTTCATACTCAGAACTTTGGCAAATGGGATAAACAACATGGACAAAGTGGTTTCAAGTCACTTTGTGTGGACAATTTCACAGGAAACACAATGTTTCAAAAACAGCCTTATCTCAGCGAGAGAAGCTCAAACACAGCATAAAACTGCTTTACAGTGCCACGGCTTAAACTAAGTGTTTACGAACAAATTTCTTCATCAGCAAATGGGATACACTACATGGCCAATGTTGCTTCACTTTGTGTCTGCAATTACACAGAAAACAGCATTTCAAGACTCACTTTCTCATCCTAATGTAAAACTGCATCATAGCACCGCGGCTTAAACTAAGTGTTTACAAACAAGTTTCATACTCAGAACTTTGGCAAATGGGATAACACTACATGGACAAAGTGGTTTCAAGTCACTTTGTATGGACAATTTCACAGGAAACACAATGTTTCAAAAACAGCCTTATCTGAGCGAGAGAAGCTCAAAAACAGCATAAAACTGCTTTACGGCTGAAACTAAGTGTTTACGAACAAATTTCTTCATCACTACTATGGCAAATGGGATAAACAACATGGACAAAGTGGTTTCAAGTCACTTTGTGTGGACAATTTCACAGAAACACAATGTTTCAAAACAGCCTTATCTCAGCGAGAGAAGCTCAAAAACAGCATAAACTGCTTTACGGCTTAAACTAAGTGTTTACGAACAAATTTCTTCATCACTACTATGGCAAATGGGATTAACAACATGGACAAAGTGGTTTCAAGTCACTTTGTGTGGACAATTTCACAGGAAACACAATGTTTCAAAAACAGCCTTATCTCAGCGAGAGAAGCTCAAAAACAGCATAAAACTGCTTTACAGTGCCACGGCTTAAACTAAGTGTTTACGAACAAATTTCTTCATCACTACTATGGCAAATGGGATAAACAACATGGACAAAGTGGTTTTCAAGTCACTTTGTGTGGACAATTTCACAGGAAACACAATGTTTCAAAAACAGCCTTATCTCAGCGAGAGAAGCTCAAAAACAGCATAAAACTGCTTTACAGTGCCACGGCTTAAACTAAGTGTTTACGAACAAATTTCTTCATCACTACTATGGCAAATGGGATAAACAACATGGACAAAGTGGTTTCAAGTCCACTTTGTGTGGACAATTTCACAGGAAACACAATGTTTCAAAAACAGCCTTATCTCAGCGAGAGAAGCTCAAAAACAGCATAAAACTGCTTTACGGCTTAAACTAAGTGTTTACGAACAAATTTCTTCATCACTACTATGGCAAATGGGATAAACAACATGGACAAAGTGGTTTCAAGTCACTTTGTGTGGACAATTTGACAGGAAACACAATGTTTCAAAAACAGCCTTATCTCAGCGAGAGAAGCTCAAAAACAGCATAAAACTGCTTTACAGTGCCGCGGCTTAAACTAAGTGTTTACAAACAAGTTTCATACTCAGAACTTTGGCAAATGGGATACACTACATGGACAAAGTGGTTTCAAGTCACTTTGTATGGACAATTTCACAGGAAACACAATGTTTCAAAAACAGCCTTATCTCAGCGAGAGAAGCTCAAAAACAGCATAAAACTGCTTTACGGCTTAAACTAAGTGTTTACGAACAAATTTCTTCATCACTACTATGGCAAATGGGATAAACAACATGGACAAAGTGGTTTCAAGTCCACTTTGTGTGGACAATTTCACAGGAAACACAATGTTTCAAAAACAGCCTTATCTCAGTGAGAGAAGCTCAAAAACAGCATAAAACTGCTTTACAGTGCCACGGCTTAAACTAAGTGTTTACCAACAAATTTCTTCATCACTACTATGGCAAATGGGATAAACAACATGGACAAAGTGGTTTCAAGTCACTTTGTGTGGACAATTTCACAGGAAACACAATGTTTCAAAACAGCCTTATCTCAGCGAGAGAAGCTCAAAAACAGCATAAAACTGCTTTACGGCTTAAACTAAGTGTTTACGAACAAAATTTCTTCATCACTACTATGGCAAATGGGATAAACAACATGAACAAAGTGGTTTCAAGTCACTTTGTGTGGACAATTTCACAGGAAACACAATGTTTCAAAAACAGCCTATCTCAGCGAGAGAAGCTCAAAAACAGCATAAAACTGCTTTACAGTGCCACGGCTTAAACTAAGTGTTTACGAACAAATTTCTTCATCACTACTATGGCAAATGGGATAAACAACATGGACAAAGTGGTTTCAAGTCACTTTGTGTGGACAATTTCACAGGAAACACAATGTTTCAAAAACAGCCTTATCTCAGCGAGAGAAGCTCAAAAACAGCATAAAACTGCTTTACGGCTTAAACTAAGTGTTTACGAACAAATTTTCTTCATCACTACTATGGGCAAATGGGATAAACAACATGGACAAAGTGGTTTCAAGTCACTTTGTGTGGACAATTTGACAGGAAACACAATGTTTCAAAAACAGCCTTATCTCAGCGAGAGAAGCTCAAAAACAGCATAAAACTGCTTTACAGTGCCGCGGCTTAAACTAAGTGTTTACAAACAAGTTTCATACTCAGAAACTTTGGCAAATGGGATACACTACATGGACAAAGTGGTTTCAAGTCACTTTGTATGGACAATTTCACAGGAAACACAATGTTTCAAAAACAGCCTTATCTCAGCGAGAGAAGCTCAAAAACAGCATAAAACTGCTTTACGGCTTAAAACTAAGTGTTTACGAACAAATTTCTTCATCACTACTATGGCAAATGGGATAAACAACATGGACAAAGTGGTTTCAAGTCACTTTGTGTGGACAATTTCACAGGAAACACAATGTTTCAAAAACAGCCTTATCTCAGTGAGAGAAGCTCAAAAACAGCATAAAACTGCTTTACAGTGCCACGGCTTAAACTAAGTGTTTACCAACAAATTTCTTCATCACTACTATGGCAAATGGGATAAACAACATGGACAAAGTGGTTTCAAGTCACTTTGTGTGGACAATTTCACAGGAAACACAATGTTTCAAAAACAGCCTTATCTCAGCGAGAGAAGCTCAAAAACAGCATAAAACTGCTTTACGGCTTAAACTAAGTGTTTACCAACAAATTTCTTTATCACTACTATGGCAAATGGGATAAACAACATGGACAAAGTGGTTTCAAGTCACTTTGTGTGGACAATTTCGCAGGAAACACAATGTTTCAAAAAACAGCCTTATCTCAGCGAGAGAAGCTCAAAAACAGCATAAAACTGCTTTACGGCTTAAACTAAGTGTTTACAAACAAGTTTCCTACTCAGAACTTTGGCAAATGGGATACACTACATGGGCAAAGTGTTTCAAGTCACTTTGTTTGGACAATTTCACAGGAAACACAATGTTTCAAAAACAGCCTTATCTCAGCGAGAGAAGCTCAAAAACAGCATAAAACTGCTTTACAGTGCCACGGCTTAAACTAAGTGTTTACGAACAAATTTCTTCATCAGCAAATGGGATACACTACATGGCCAATGTTGCTTCACTTTGTGTCTGCAATTACACAGAAAACAGCATTTCAAGACTCACTTTCTCATCCTAATGTAAAACTGCATCATAGCGCCGCGGCTTAAACTAAGTGGTTTACAAACAAGTTTTCATACTCAGAACTTTGGCAAATGGGATACACTACATGGGCAAAGTGGTTTCAAGTCACTTTGTGTGGACAATTTCACAGGAAACACAATGTTTCAAAAACAGCCTTATCTCAGCGAGAGAAAGCTCAAAAACAGCATAAAACTGCTTTACAGTGCCACGGCTTAAACTAAGTGTTTACGAACAAATTTCTTCATCACTACTATGGCAAATGGGATAAACAACATGGACAAAGTGGTTTCAAGTCACTTTGTGTGGACAATTTCACAGGAAACACAATGTTTCAAAAACAGCCTTATCTCAGCGAGAGAAGCTCAAAAACAGCATAAAACTGCTTTACGGCTTAAACTAAGTGTTTACGAACAAATTTCTTCATCACTACTATGGCAAATGGGATAAACAACATGGACAAAGTGGTTTCAAGTCACTTTGTGTGGACAATTTGACAGGAAACACAATGTTTCAAAAAACAGCCTTATCTCAGCGAGAGAAGCTCAAAAACAGCATAAAACTGCTTTACAGTGCCGCGGCTTAAACTAAGTGTTTTACAAACAAGTTTCATACTCAGAACTTTGGCAAATGGGATACACTACATGGACAAAGTGGTTTCAAGTCACTTTGTATGGACAATTTCACAGGAAACACAATGTTTCAAAAACAGCCTTATCTCAGCGAGAGAAGCTCAAAAACAGCATAAAACTGCTTTACGGCTTAAACTAAGTGTTTACGAACAAATTTCTTCATCACTACTATGGCAAATGGGATAAACAACATTGACAAAGTGGTTTCAAGTCACTTTGTGTGGAACAATTTCACAGGAAACACAATGTTTCAAAAAACAGCCTTATCTCAGTGAGAGAAGCTCAAAAACAGCATAAAACTGCTTTTACAGTGCCACGGCTTAAACTAAGTGTTTACCAACAAATTTCTTCATCACTACTATGGCAAATGGGATAAACAACATGGACAAAGTGGTTTCAAGTCACTTTGTGTGGACAATTTCACAGGAAACACAATGTTTCAAAAACAGCCTTATCTCAGCGAGAGAAGCTCAAACACAGCATAAAACTGCTTTACAGTGCCACGGCTTAAACTAAGTGTTTACGAACAAATTTCTTCATCAGCAAATGGGATACACTACATGGCCAATGTGGCTTCACTTTGTGTCTGCAATTACACAGAAAACAGCATTTCAAGACTCACTTTCTCATCCTAATGTAAAACTGCATCACAGCGCCGCGGCTTAAACTAAGTGTTTACAAACAAGTTTCATACTCAGGAACTTTGGCAAATGGGATACACTACATGGGCAAAGTGGTTTCAAGTCACTTTGTGTGGACAATTTCACAGGAAACACAATGTTTCAAAAACAGCCTTATCTCAGCGAGAGAAGCTCAAAAACAGCATAAAACTGCTTTACAGTGCCACGGCTTAAACTAAGTGTTTACGAACAAATTTCTTCATCAGCAAATGGGATACACTACATGGCCAATGTGGGTTCACTTTGTGTCTGCAAATTACACAGAAAACAGCATTTCAAGACTCACTTTCTCATCCTAATGTAAAACTGCATCACAGCGCCGCGGCTTATACTAAGTGTTTACAAACAAGTTTCATACTCCAGAACTTTGGCAAATGGGATACAGTACATGGACAAAGTGGTTTCAAGTCACTTTGTATGGACAATTTCACAGGAAACACAATGTTTCAAAAACAGCCTTATCTCAGCGAGAGAAGCTCAAAAACAGCATAAAACTGCTTTACGGCTTAAACTAAGTGTTTACGAACAAATTTCTTCATCACTACTATGGCAAATGGGATAAACAACATGGACAAAGTGGTTTCAAGTCACTTTGTGTGGACAATTTCACAGGAAACACAATGTTTCAAAAACAGCCTTATCTCAGCGAGAGAAGCTCAAAAACAGCATAAAACTGCTTTGAAGTGCCAAGGCTTAAACTAAGTGTTTACCAACAAATTTCTTCATCACTACTATGGCAAATGGGATAAACAACATGGACAAAGTGGTTTCAAGTCACTTTGTGTGGACAATTTCACAGGAAACACAATGTTTCAAAAACAGCCTTATCTCAGCGAGAGAAGCTCAAAAACAGCATAAAACTGCTTTACAGTGCCACGGCTTAAACTAAGTGTTTACCAACAAATTTCTTCATCACTACTATGGCAAATGGGATAAACAACATGGACAAATTGGTTTCAAGTCATTTTGTGTGGACAATTTCACAGGAAACACAATGTTTCAAAAACAGCCTTATCTCAGCGAGAGAAGCTCAAACACAGCATAAAACTGCTTTACAGTGCCACGGCTTAAACTAAGTGTTTACGAACAAATTTCTTCATCAGCAAATGGGATACACTACATGGCCAATGTGGCTTCACTTTGTGTCTGCAATTACACAGAAAACAGCATTTCAAGACTCACTTTCTCATCCTAATGTAAAACTGCATCACAGCGCCGCGGCTTAAACTAAGTGTTTACAAACAAGTTTCATACTCAGAACTTTGGCAAATGGGATACACTACATGGGCAAAGTGGTTTCAAGTCACTTTGTGTGGACAATTTCACAGGAAACACAATGTTTCAAAAACAGCCTTATCTCAGCGAGAGAAGCTCAAAAACAGCATAAAACTGCTTTACAGTGCCACGGCTTAAACTAAGTGTTTACGAACAAATTTCTTCATCAGCAAATGGGATACACTACATGGCCAATGTGGGTTCACTTTGTGTCTGCAATTACACAGAAAACAGCATTTCAAGACTCACTTTCTCATCCTAATGTAAAACTGCATCACAGCGCCGCGGCTTATACTAAGTGTTTACAAACAAGTTTCATACTCAGAACTTTGGCAAATGGGATACAGTACATGGACAAAGTGGTTTCAAGTCACTTTGTATGGACAATTTCACAGGAAACACAATGTTTCAAAAACAGCCTTATCTCAGCGAGAGAAGCTCAAAAACAGCATAAAACTGCTTTACAGTGCCACGGCTTAAAATAAGTGTTTACGAACAAATTTCTTCATCAGCAAATGGGATACACTACATGGCCAATGTGGCTTCACTTTGTGTCTGCAATTACACAGAAAACAGCATTTCAAGACTCACTTTCTCATCCTAATGTAAAACTGCATCACAGCGCCGCGGCTTAAACTAAGTGTTTACAAACAAGTTTCATACTCAGAACTTTGGCAAATGGGATACACTACATGGGCAAAGTGGTTTCAAGTCACTTTGTGTGGACAATTTCACAGGAAACACAATGTTTCAAAAACAGCCTTATCTCAGCGAGAGAAGCTCAAAAACAGCATAAAACTACTTTACAGTGCCACGGCTTTAAACTAAGTGTTTACGAACAAATTTCTTCATCAGCAAATGGGATACACTACATGGCCAATGTGGGTTCACTTTGTGTCTGCAATTACACAGAAAACAGCATTTCAAGACTCACTTTCTCATCCTAATGTAAAACTGCATCACAGCGCCGCGGCTTATACTAAGTGTTTACAAACAAGTTTCATACTCAGAACTTTGGCAAATGGGATACACTACATGGACAAAGTGGTTTTCAAGTCACTTTGTATGGACAATTTCACAGGAAACACAATGTTTCAAAAACAGCCTTATCTCAGCGAGAGAAGCTCAAAAACAGCATAAAACTGCTTTACAGTGCCACGGCTTAAAATAAGTGTTTACGAACAAATTTCTTCATCAGCAAATGGGATACACTACATGGCCAATGTGGCTTCACTTTGTGTCTGCAATTACACAGAAAACAGCATTTCAAGACTCACTTTTCTCATCCTAATGTAAAACTGCATCACAGCGCCGCGGCTTAAACTAAGTGTTTACAAACAAGTTTCATCCTCAGAACTTTGGCAAATGGGATAAACAACATGGACAAAGTGGTTTCAAGTCACTTTGTGTGGACAATTTCACAGGAAACACAATGTTTCAAAAACAGCCTTATCTCAGCGAGAGAAGCTCAAAAACAGCATAAAACTGCTTTACAGTGCCACGGCTTAAACTAAGTGTTTACGAACAAATTTCTTCATCAGCAAATGGGATACACTACATGGCCAATGTTGCTTCACTTTGTGTCTGCAATTACACAGAAAACAGCATTTCAAGACTCACTTTCTCATCCTAATGTAAAACTGCATCATAGCACCGCGGCTTAAAACTAAGTGTTTACAAACAAGTTTCATACTCAGGAACTTTGGCAAATGGGAATACACTACATGGACAAAGTGGTTTCAAGTCACTTTGTATGGACAATTTCACAGTAAACACAATGTTTCAAAAACAGCCTTATCTCAGCGAGAGAAGCTCAAAAACAGCATAAAACTGCTTTACGGCTGAAACTAAGTGTTTACGAACAAATTTCTTCATCACTACTATGGCAAATGGGATAAACAACATGGACAAAGTGGTTTCAAGTCACTTTGTGTGGACAATTTCACAGGAAACACAATGTTTCAAAAACAGCCTTATCTCAGCGAGAGAAGCTCAAAAACAGCATAAAACTGCTTTAACGGCTTAAACTAAGTGTTTACGAACAAATTTCTTCATCACTACTATGGCAAATGGGATTAACAACATGGACAAAAGTGGTTTCAAGTCACATTGTGTGGACAATTTCACAGGAAACACAATGTTTCAAAAACAGCCTTATCTCAGCGAGAGAAGCTCAAAAACAGCATAAAACTGCTTTACAGTGCCACGGCTTAAACTAAGTGTTTACGAACAAATTTCTTCATCACACTACTATGGCAAATGGGATAAACAACATGGACAAAGTGGTTTCAAGTCACTTTGTGTGGACAATTTTCACAGGAAACACAATGTTTCAAAAACAGCCTTATCTCAGCGAGAGAAGCTCAAAAACAGCATAAAACTGCTTTACGGCTTAAACTAAGTGTTTACGAACAAATTTCTTCATCACTACTATGGCAAATGGGATAAACAACATGGACAAAGTGGTTTCAAGTCACTTGTGTGGACAATTTCACAGGAAACACAATGTTTCAAAAACAGCCTTATCTCAGCGAGAGAAGCTCAAAAACAGCATAAAACTGCTTTACAGTGCCACGGCTTAAACTAAGTGTTACGAACAAATTTCTTCATCACTACTATGGCAAATGGGATAAACAACATGGACAAAGTGGTTTCAAGTCACTTTGTGTGGACAATTTCACAGGAAACACAATGTTTCAAAAACAGCCTTATCTCAGCGAGAGAAGCTCAAAAACAGCATAAAACTGCTTTACGGCTTAAACTAAGTGTTTACGAACAAATTTCTTCATCACTACTATGGGCAAATGGGATAAACAACATGGACAAAGTGGTTTCAAGTCACTTTGTGTGGACAATTTGACAGGAAACACAATGTTTCAAAACAGCCTTATCTCAGCGAGAGAAGCTCAAAAAACAGCATAAAACTGCTTTACAGTGCCGCGGCTTAAACTAAGTGTTTACAAAAAAGTTTCATACTCAGAACTTTGGCAAATGGGATACACTACATGGACAAAGTGGTTTCAAGTCACTTTGTATGGACAATTTCACAGGAAACACAATGTTTCAAAAACAGCCTTATCTCAGCGAGAGAAGCTCAAAAACAGCATAAAACTGCTTTACGGCTTAAACTAAGTGTTTACAAACAAGTTTCCTACTCAGAACTTTGGCAAATGGGATACACTACATGGGCAAAGTGGTTTCAAGTCACTTTGTTTGGACAATTTCACAGGAAACACAATGTTTCAAAAACAGCCTTATCTCAGCGAGAGAAGCTCAAAAACAGCATAAAACTGCTTTACAGTGCCACGGCTTAAACTAAGTGTTTACGAACAAATTTCTTCATCAGCAAATGGGATACACTACATGGCCAATGTTGCTTCACTTTGTGTCTGCAATTACACAGAAAACAGCATTTCAAGACTCACTTTCTCATCCTAATGTAAAACTGCATCATAGCGCCGCGGCTTAAACTAAGTGTTTACAAACAAGTTTCATACTCAGAACTTTGGCAAATGGGATACACTACATGGGCAAAGTGGTTTCAAGTCACTTTGTGTGGACAATTTCACAGGAAACACAATGTTTCAAAAACAGCCTTATCTCAGCGAGAGAAGCTCAAAAACAGCATAAAAACTGCTTTACAGTGCCACGGCTTAAACTAAGTGTTTACGAACAAATTTCTTCATCACTACTATGGCAAATGGGATAAACAACATGGACAAAGTGGTTTCAAGTCACTTTGTGTGGACAATTTCACAGGAAACACAATGTTTCAAAAACAGCCTTATCTCAGCGAGAGAAGCTCAAAAACAGCATAAAACTGCTTTACGGCTTAAACTAAGTGTTTACGAACAAATTTCTTCATCACTACTATGGCAAATGGGATAAACAACATGGACAAAGTGGTTTCAAGTCACTTTGTGTGGACAATTTGACAGGAAACACAATGTTTCAAAAACAGCCTTATCTCAGCGAGAGAAGCTCAAAAACAGCATAAAACTGCTTTACAGTGCCGCGGCTTAAACTAAGTGTTTACAAACAAGTTTCATACTCAGAACTTTGGCAAAATGGGATACACTACATGGACAAAGTGGTTTCAAGTCACTTTGTATGGACAATTTCACAGGAAACACATGTTTCAAAAACAGCCTTATCTCAGCGAGAGAAGCTCAAAAACAGCATAAAACTGCTTTACGGCTTAAACTAAGTGTTTACGAACAAATTTCTTCATCACTACTATGGCAAATGGGATAACAACATGGACAAAGTGGTTTCAAGTCACTTTGTGTGGACAAATTTCACAGGAAACACAATGTTTCAAAAACAGCCTTATCTCAGTGAGAGAAGCTCAAAAACAGCATAAAACTGCTTTACAGTGCCACGGCTTAAACTAAGTGTTTACCAACAAATTTCTTCATCACTACTATGGCAAATGGGATAAACAACATGGACAAAGTGGTTTCAAGTCACTTTGTGTGGACAATTTCACAGGAAACACAATGTTTCAAAAACAGCCTTATCTCAGCGAGAGAAGCTCAAACACAGCATAAAACTGCTTTACAGTGCCACGGCTTAAACTAAGTGTTTACGAACAAATTTCTTCATCAGCAAATGGGATACACTACATGGCCAATGTTGCTTCACTTTGTGTCTGCAATTACACAGAAAACAGCATTTCAAGACTCACTTTCTCATCCTAATGTAAAACTGCATCATAGCACCGCGGCTTAAACTAAGTGTTTACAAACAAGTTTCATACTCAGAACTTTGGCAAATGGGATACACTACATGGACAAAGTGGTTTCAAGTCACTTGTATGGACAATTTCACAGGAAACACAATGTTTCAAAAACAGCCTTATCTCAGCGAGAGAAGCTCAAAAACAGCATAAAACTGCTTTTACGGCTGAAACTAAGTGTTTACGAACAAATTTCTTCATCACTACTATGGCAAATGGGATAAACAACATGGACAAAGTGGTTTCAAGTCACTTTGTGTGGGACAATTTCACAGGAAACACAATGTTTCAAAAACAGCCTTATCTCAGCGAGAGAAGCTCAAAAACAGCATAAAACTGCTTTACGGCTTAAACTAAGTGTTTACGAACAAATTTCTTCATCACTACTATGGCAAATGGGATAAACAACATGGACAAAGTGGTTTCAAGTCACTTTGTGTGGACAATTTGACAGGAAACACAATGTTTCAAAAACAGCCTTATCTCAGCGAGAGAAGCTCAAAAACAGCATAAAACTGCTTTACAGTGCCGCGGCTTAAACTAAGTGTTTACAAACAAGTTTCATACTCAGAACTTTGGCAAATGGGATACACTACATGGACAAAGTGGTTTCAAGTCACTTTGTATGGACAATTTCACAGGAAACACAATGTTTCAAAAACAGCCTTATCTCAGCGAGAGAAGCTCAAAAACAGCATAAAACTGCTTTACGGCTTAAACTAAGTGTTTACGAACAAATTTCTTCATCACTACTATGGCAAATGGGATAAACAACATGGACAAAGTGGTTTCAAGTCACTTTGTGTGGACAATTTCACAGGAAACACAATGTTTCAAAAACAGCCTTATCTCAGTGAGAGAAGCTCAAAAACAGCATAAAACTGCTTTACAGTGCCACGGCTTAAACTAAGTGTTTACCAACAAATTTCTTCATCACTACTATGGCAAATGGGATAAACAACATGGACAAAGTGGTTTCAAGTCACTTTGTGTGGACAATTTCACAGGAAACACAATGTTTCAAAAACAGCCTTATCTCAGCGAGAGAAGCTCAAACACAGCATAAAAACTGCTTTACAGTGCCACGGCTTAAACTAAGTGTTTACGAACAAATTTCTTCATCAGCAAAATGGGATACACTACATGGCCAATGTTGCTTCACTTTGTGTCTGCAATTACACAGAAAACAGCATTTCAAGACTCACTTTCTCATCCTAATGTAAAACTGCATCATAGCACCGCGGCTTAAACTAAGTGTTTACAAACAAGTTTCATACTCAGAACTTTGGCAAATGGGATACACTACATGGACAAAGTGGTTTCAAGTCACTTTGTATGGACAATTTCACAGGAAACACAATGTTTCAAAAACAGCCTTATCTCAGCGAGAGAAGCTCAAAAACAGCATAAAACTGCTTTAACGGCTGAAACTAAGTGTTTACGAACAAATTTCTTCATCACTACTATGGCAAATGGGATAAACAACATGGACAAAGTGGTTTCAAGTCACTTTGTGTGGACAATTTCACAGGAAACACAATGTTTCAAAAACAGCCTTATCTCAGCGAGAGAAGCTCAAAAACAGCATAAAACTGCTTTAACGGCTTAAACTAAGTGTTTACGAACAAATTTCTTCATCACTACTATGGCAAATGGGATAAACAACATGGACAAAGTGGTTTCAAGTCACTTTGTGTGGACAATTTGACAGGAAACACAATGTTTCAAAAACAGCCTTATCTCAGCGAGAGAAGCTCAAAAACAGCATAAAACTGCTTTACAGTGCCGCGGCTTAAACTAAGTGTTTACAAACAAGTTTCATACTCAGAACTTTGGCAAATGGGATACACTACATGGACAAAGTGGTTTCAAGTCACTTTGTATGGACAATTTCACAGGAAACACAATGTTTCAAAAACAGCCTTATCTCAGCGAGAGAAGCTCAAAAACAGCATAAAACTGCTTTACGGCTTAAACTAAGTGTTTACGAACAAATTTCTTCATCACTACTATGGCAAATGGGATAAACAACATGGACAAAGTGGTTTCAAGTCACTTTGTGTGGACAATTTCACAGGAAACACAATGTTTCAAAAACAGCCTTATCTCAGTGAGAGAAGCTCAAAAACAGCATAAAACTGCTTTACAGTGCCACGGCTTAAACTAAGTGTTTACCAACAAATTTCTTCATCACTACTATGGCAAATGGGATAAACAACATGGACAAAGTGGTTTCAAGTCACTTTGTGTGGACAATTTCACAGGAAACACAATGTTTCAAAAACAGCCTTATCTCAGCGAGAGAAGCTCAAAAACAGCATAAAACTGCTTTACGGCTTAAACTAAGTGTTTACCAACAAATTTCTTTATCACTACTATGGCAAATGGGATAAACAACATGGACAAAGTGGTTTCAAGTCACTTTGTGTGGACAATTTCGCAGGAAACACAATGTTTCAAAAACAGCCTTATCTCAGCGAGAGAAGCTCAAAAACAGCATAAAACTGCTTTACGGCTTAAACTAAGTGTTTACAAACAAGTTTCCTACTCAGAACTTTGGCAAATGGGATACACTACATGGGCAAAGTGGTTTCATGTCACTTTGTTTGGACAATTTCACAGGAAACACAATGTTTCAAAAACAGCCTTATCTCAGCGAGAGAAGCTCAAAAACAGCATAAAACTGCTTTACAGTGCCACGGCTTAAACTAAGTGTTTACGAACAAATTTCTTCATCAGCAAATGGGATACACTACATGGCCAATGTTGCTTCACTTTGTGTCTGCAATTACACAGAAAACAGCATTTCAAGACTCACTTTCTCATCCTAATGTAAAACTGCATCATAGCGCCGCGGCTTAAACTAAGTGTTTACAAACAAGTTTCATACTCAGAACTTTGGCAAATGGGATACACTACATGGGCAAAGTGGTTTCAAGTCACTTTGTGTGGACAATTTCACAGGAAACACAATGTTTCAAAAACAGCCTTATCTCAGCGAGAGAAGCTCAAAAACAGCATAAAACTGCTTTACAGTGCCACGGCTTAAACTAAGTGTTACGAACAAATTTCTTCATCACTACTATGGCAAATGGGATAAACAACATGGACAAAGTGGTTTCAAGTCACTTTGTGTGGACAATTTCACAGGAAACACAATGTTTCAAAAACAGCCTTATCTCAGCGAGAGAAGCTCAAAAACAGCATAAAACTGCTTTACGGCTTAAACTAAGTGTTTACGAACAAATTTCTTCATCACTACTATGGCAAATGGGATAAACAACATGGACAAAGTGGTTTCAAGTCACTTTGTGTGGACAATTTGACAGGAAACACAATGTTTCAAAAACAGCCTTATCTCAGCGAGAGAAGCTCAAAAACAGCATAAAACTGCTTTACAGTGCCGCGGCTTAAACTAAGTGTTTACAAACAAGTTTCATACTCAGAACTTTGGCAAATGGGATACACTACATGGACAAAGTGGTTTCAAGTCACTTTGTAAGGACAATTTCACAGGAAACACAATGTTTCAAAAAACAGCCTTATCTCAGCGAGAGAAGCTCAAAAACAGCATAAAACTGCTTTACGGCTTAAACTAAGTGTTTACGAACAAATTTCTTCATCACTACTATGGCAAATGGGATAAACAACATGGACAAAGTGGTTTCAAGTCACTTTGTGTGGACAATTTCACAGGAAACACAATGTTTCAAAAACAGCCTTATCTCAGTGAGAGAAGCTCAAAAACAGCATAAAACTGCTTTACAGTGCCACGGCTTAAACTAAGTGTTTACCAACAAATTTCTTCATCACTACTATGGCAAATGGGATAAACAACATGGACAAAGTGGTTTCAAGTCACTTTGTGTGGACAATTTCACAGGAAACACAATGTTTCAAAAACAGCCTTATCTTAGCGAGAGAAGCTCAAACACAGCATAAAACTGCTTTACAGTGCCACGGCTTAAACTAAGTGTTTACGAACAAATTTCTTCATCAGCAAATGGGATACACTACATGGCCAATGTGGCTTCACTTTGTGTCTGCAATTACACAGAAAACAGCATTTCAAGACTCACTTTCTCATCCTAATGTAAAACTGCATCACAGCGCCGCGGCTTAAACTAAGTGTTTACAAACAAGTTTCATACTCAGAACTTTGGCAAATGGGATACACTACATGGGCAAAGTGGTTTCAAGTCACTTTGTGTGGACAATTTCACAGGAAACACAATGTTTCAAAAACAGCCTTATCTCAGCGAGAGAAGCTCAAAAACAGCATAAAACTGCTTTACAGTGCCACGGCTTAAACTAAGTGTTTACGAACAAATTTCTTCATCAGCAAATGGGATACACTACATGGCCAATGTGGGTTCACTTTGTGTCTGCAATTACACAGAAAACAGCATTTCAAGACTCACTTTCTCATCCTAATGTAAAACTGCATCACAGCGCCGCGGCTTATACTAAGTGTTTACAAACAAGTTTCATACTCAGAACTTTGGCAAATGGGATACAGTACATGGACAAAGTGGTTTCAAGTCACTTTGTATGGACAATTTCACAGGAAACACAATGTTTCAAAAACAGCCTTATCTCAGCGAGAGAAGCTCAAAAACAGCATAAAACTGCTTTACGGCTTAAACTAAGTGTTTACGAACAAATTTCTTCATCACTACTATGGCAAATGGGATAAACAACATGGACAAAGTGGTTTCAAGTCACTTTGTGTGGACAATTTCACAGGAAACACAATGTTTCAAAAACAGCCTTATCTCAGCGAGAGAAGCTCAAAAACAGCATAAAACTGCTTTGAAGTGCCAAGGCTTAAACTAAGTGTTTACCAACAAATTTCTTCATCACTACTATGGCAAATGGGATAAACAACATGGACAAAGTGGTTTCAAGTCACTTTGTGTGGACAATTTCACAGGAAACACAATGTTTCAAAAACAGCCTTATCTCAGCGAGAGAAGCTCAAAAACAGCATAAAACTGCTTTACGGCTTAAACTAAGTGTTTACCAACAAATTTCTTTATCACTACTATGGCAAATGGGATAAACAACATGGACAAAGTGGTTTCAAGTCACTTTGTGTGGACAATTTCACAGGAAACACAATGTTTCAAAAACAGCCTTATCTCAGCGAGAGAAGCTCAAAAACAGCATAAAACTGCTTTACGGCTTAAACTAAGTGTTTACAAACAAGTTTCCTACTCAGAACTTTGGCAAATGGATACACTACATGGGCAAAGTGGTTTCAAGTCACTTTGTGTGGACAATTTCACAGGAAACACAATGTTTCAAAAACAGCCTTATCTCAGCGAGAGAAGCTCAAAAACAGCATAAAACTGCTTTACAGTGCCACGGCTTAAACTAAGTGTTTACGATCAAATTTCTTCATCAGCAAATGGGATACACTACATGGCCAATGTTGCTTCACTTTGTGTCTGCAATTACACAGAAAACAGCATTTCAAGACTCACTTTCTCATCCTAATGTAAAACTGCATCATAGCGCCGCGGCTTAAACTAAGTGTTTACAAACAAGTTTCATACTCAGAACTTTGGCAAATGGGATACACTACATGGACAAAGTGGTTTCAAGTCACTTTGTATGGACAATTTCACAGGAAAACACAATGTTTCAAAAACAGCCTTATCTCAGCGAGAGAAGCTCAAAAACAGCATAAAACTGCTTTACGGCTTAAACTAAGTGTTTACGAACAAATTTCTTCATCACTACTATGGCAAATGGGATAAACAACATGGACAAAGTGGTTTCAAGTCACTTTGTGTGGACAATTTCACAGGAAACACAATGTTTCAAAAACAGCCTTATCTCAGTGAGAGAAGCTCAAAAACAGCATAAAACTGCTTTACAGTGCCACGGCTTAAACTAAGTGTTTACCAACAAATTTCTTCATCACTACTATGGCAAATGGGATAAACAACATGGACAAAGTGGTTTCAAGTCACTTTGTGTGGACAATTTCACAGGAAACACAATGTTTCAAAAACAGCCTTATCTTAGCGAGAGAAGCTCAAACACAGCATAAAAACTGCTTTACAGTGCCACGGCTTAAACTAAGTGTTTACGAACAAATTTCTTCATCAGCAAATGGGATACACTACATGGCCAATGTGGCTTCACTTTGTGTCTGCAATTACACAGAAAACAGCATTTCAAGACTCACTTTCTCATCCTAATGTAAAACTGCATCACAGCGCCGCGGCTTAAACTAAGTGTTTACAAACAAGTTTCATACTCAGAACTTTGGCAAATGGGATACACTACATGGGCAAAGTGGTTTCAAGTCACTTTGTGTGGACAATTTCACAGGAAACACAATGTTTCAAAAACAGCCTTATCTCAGCGAGAGAAGCTCAAAAACAGCATAAAACTGCTTTACAGTGCCACGGCTTAAACTAAGTGTTTACGAACAAATTTCTTCATCAGCAAATGGGATACACTACATGGCCAATGTGGGTTCACTTTGTGTCTGCAATTACACAGAAAACAGCATTTCAAGACTCACTTTCTCATCTAATGTAAAACTGCATCACAGCGCCGCGGCTTATACTAAGTGTTTACAAACAAGTTTCATACTCAGAACTTTGGCAAATGGGATACAGTACATGGACAAAGTGGTTTCAAGTCACTTTGTATGGACAATTTCACAGGAAACACAATGTTTCAAAAACAGCCTTATCTCAGCGAGAGAAGCTCAAAAACAGCATAAAACTGCTTTACGGCTTAAACTAAGTGTTTACGAACAAATTTCTTCATCACTACTATGGCAAATGGGATAAACAACATGGACAAAGTGGTTTCAAGTCACTTTGTGTGGACAATTTCACAGGAAACACAATGTTTCAAAAACAGCCTTATCTCAGCGAGAGAAGCTCAAAAACAGCATAAAACTGCTTTGAAGTGCCAAGGCTTAAACTAAGTGTTTACCAACAAATTTCTTCATCACTACTATGGCAAATGGGATAAACAACATGGACAAAGTGGTTTCAAGTCACTTTGTGTGGACAATTTCACAGGAAACACAATGTTTCAAAAACAGCCTTATCTCAGCGAGAGAAGCTCAAAAACAGCATAAAACTGCTTTACGGCTTAAACTAAGTGTTTACCAACAAATTTCTTTATCACTACTATGGCAAATGGGATAAACAACATGGACAAAGTGGTTTCAAGTCACTTTGTGTGGACAATTTCACAGGAAACACAATGTTTCAAAAACAGCCTTATCTCAGCGAGAGAAGCTCAAAAACAGCATAAAACTGCTTTACGGCTTAAACTAAGTGTTTACAAACAAGTTTCCTACTCAGAACTTTGGCAAATGGGATACACTACATGGGCAAAGTGGTTTCAAGTCACTTTGTGTGGACAATTTCACAGGAAACACAATGTTTCAAAAACAGCCTTATCTCAGCGAGAGAAGCTCAAAAACAGCATAAAACTGCTTTACAGTGCCACGGCTTAAACTAAGTGTTTACGATCAAATTTCTTCATCAGCAAATGGGATACACTACATGGCCAATGTTGCTTCACTTTGTGTCTGCAATTACACAGAAAACAGCATTTCAAGACTCACTTTCTCATCCTAATGTAAAACTGCATCATAGCGCCGCGGCTTAAACTAAGTGTTTACAAACAAGTTTCATACTCAGAACTTTGGCAAATGGGATACACTACATGGGCAAAGTGGTTTCAAGTCACTTTGTGTGGACAATTTCACAGGAATAACAATGTTTCAAAAACAGCCTTATCTCAGCGAGAGAAGCTCAAAAACAGCATAAAACTGCTTTACGGCTTAAACTAAGTGTTTAACAAAAAATTTCTTCATCACTACTATGGCAAATGGGATAAACAACATGGACAAAGTGGTTTCAAGTCAGTTTGTGTGGACAATTTCACAGGAAACACAATGTTTCAAAAACAGCGTTATCTCAGCGAGAGAAGCTCAAAAACAGCATAAAACTGCTTTACAGTGCCAAGGCTTAAACTAAGTGTTTACCAACAAATTTCTTCATCACTACTATGGCAAATGGGATAAACAACATGGAGAAAGTGGTTTCAAGTCACTTTGTGTGGACAATTTCACAGGAAACACAATGTTTCAAAAACAGCCTTATCTCAGCGAGAGAAGCTCAAAAACAGCATAAAACTGCTTTACGGCTTAAACTAAGTGTTTACGAACAAATTTCTTCATCACTACTATGGCAAATGGGATAAACAACATGGACAAAGTGGTTTCAAGTCACTTTGTGTGGACAATTTCACAGGAAACACAATGTTTCAAAAACAGCCTTATCTCAGCGAGAGAAGCTCAAAAACAGCATAAAACTGCTTTACAGTGCCACGGCTTAAACTAAGTGTTTACCAACAAATTTCTTCATCACTACTATGGCAAATGGGATAAACAACATGGACAAATTGGTTTCAAGTCATTTTGTGTGGACAATTTCACAGGAAACACAATGTTTCAAAAACAGCCTTATCTCAGCGAGAGAAGCTCAAACACAGCATAAAACTGCTTTACAGTGCCACGGCTTAAACTAAGTGTTTACGAACAAATTTCTTCATCAGCAAATGGGATACACTACATGGCCAATGTGGCTTCACTTTGTGTCTGCAATTACACAGAAAACAGCATTTCAAGACTCACTTTCTCATCCTAATGTAAAACTGCATCACAGCGCCGCGGCTTAAACTAAGTGTTTACAAACAAGTTTCATACTCAGAACTTTGGCAAATGGGATACACTACATGGGCAAAGTGGTTTCAAGTCACTTTGTGTGGACAATTTCACAGGAAACACAATGTTTCAAAAACAGCCTTATCTCAGCGAGAGAAGCTCAAAAACAGCATAAAACTACTTTACAGTGCCACGGCTTAAACTAAGTGTTTACGAACAAATTTCTTCATCAGCAAATGGGATACACTACATGGCCAATGTGGGTTCACTTTGTGTCTGCAATTACACAGAAAACAGCATTTCAAGACTCACTTTCTCATCCTAATGTAAAACTGCATCACAGCGCCGCGGCTTATACTAAGTGTTTACAAACAAGTTTCATACTCAGAACTTTGGCAAATGGGATACACTACATGGACAAAGTGGTTTCAAGTCACTTTGTATGGACAATTTCACAGGAAACACAATGTTTCAAAAACAGCCTTATCTCAGCGAGAGAAGCTCAAAAACAGCATAAAACTGCTTTACAGTGCCACGGCTTAAAATAAGTGTTTACGAACAAATTTCTTCATCAGCAAATGGGATACACTACATGGCCAATGTGGCTTCACTTTGTGTCTGCAATTACACAGAAAACAGCATTTCAAGACTCACTTTCTCATCCTAATGTAAAACTGCATCACAGCGCCGCGGCTTAAACTAAGTGTTTACAAACAAGTTTCATCCTCAGAACTTTGGCAAATGGGATAAACAACATGGACAAAGTGGTTTCAAGTCACTTTGTGTGGACAATTTCACAGGAAACACAATGTTTCAAAAACAGCCTTATCTCAGCGAGAGAAGCTCAAAAACAGCATAAAACTGCTTTACAGTGCCACGGCTTAAACTAAGTGTTTACGAACAAATTTCTTCATCAGCAAATGGGATACACTACATGGCCAATGTGGCTTCACTTTGTGTCTGCAATTACACAGAAAACAGCATTTCAAGACTCACTTTCTCATCCTAATGTAAAACTGCAACACAGCGCCGCGGCTTAAACTAAGTGTTTACAAACAAGTTTCATACTCAGAACTTTGGCAAATGGGATACACTACATGGGCAAAGTGGTTTCAAGTCACTTTGTGTGGACAATTTCACAGGAAACACAATGTTTCAAAAACAGCCTTATCTCAGCGAGAGAAGCTCAAAAACAGCATAAAACTGCTTTACAGTGCCACGGCTTAAACTAAGTGTTTACCAACAAATTTCTTCATCACTACTATGGCAAATGGGATAAACAACATGGACAAAGTGGTTTCAAGTCACTTTGTGTGGACAATTTCACAGGAAACACAATGTTTCAAAAACAGCCTTATCTCAGCGAGAGAAGCTCAAAAACAGCATAAAACTGCTTTACAGTGCCACGGCTTAAACTAAGTGTTTACCAACAAATTTCTTCATCACTACTATGGCAAATGGGATAAACAACATGGACAAAGTGGTTTCAAGTCACTTTGTGTGGACAATTTCACAGGAAACACAATGTTTCAAAAACAGCCTTATCTCAGCGTGAGAAGCTCAAAAACAGCATAAAACTGCTTTACGGCTTAAACTAAGTGTTTACCAACAAATTTCTTCATCACTACTATGGCAAATGGGATAAACAACATGGACAAATTGGTTTCAAGTCATTTTGTGTGGACAATTTCACAGGAAACACAATGTTTCAAAAACAGCCTTATCTCAGCGAGAGAAGCTCAAAAACAGCATAAAACTGCTTTACAGTGCCACGGCTTAAACTAAGTGTTTACGAACAAATTTCTTCATCAGCAAATGGGATACACTACATGGCCAATGTGGCTTCACTTTGTGTCTGCAATCACACAGAAAACAGCATTTCAAGACTCACTTTCTCATCCTAATGTAAAACTGCAACACAGCGCCGCGGCTTAAACTAAGTGTTTACAAACAAGTTTCATACTCAGAACTTTGGCAAATGGGATACACTACATGGGCAAAGTGGTTTCAAGTCACTTTGTGTGGACAATTTCACAGGAAACACAATGTTTCAAAAACAGCCTTATCTCAGCGAGAGAAGCTCAAAAACAGCATAAAACTGCTTTACAGTGCCACGGCTTAAACTAAGTGTTTACCAACAAATTTCTTCATCACTACTATGGCAAATGGGATAAACAACATGGACAAAGTGGTTTCAAGTCACTTTGTGTGGACAATTTCACAGGAAACACAATGTTTCAAAAACAGCCTTATCTCAGCGAGAGAAGCTCAAAAACAGCATAAAACTGCTTTACGGCTTAAACTAAGTGTTTACGAACAAATTTCTTCATCACTACTATGGCAAATGGGATAAACAACATGGACAAAGTGGTTTCAAGTCACTTTGTGTGGACAATTTCACAGGAAACACAATGTTTCAAAAACAGCCTTATCTCAGCGAGAGAAGCTCAAAAACAGCATAAAACTGCTTTACAGTGCCACGGCTTAAACTAAGTGTTTACCAACAAATTTCTTCATCACTACTATGGCAAATGGGATAAACAACATGGACAAAGTGGTTTCAAGTCACTTTGTGTGGACAATTTCACAGGAAACACAATGTTTCAAAAACAGCCTTATCTCAGCGTGAGAAGCTCAAAAACAGCATAAAACTGCTTTACGGCTTAAACTAAGTGTTTACCAACAAATTTCTTCATCACTACTATGGCAAATGGGATAAACAACATGGACAAATTGGTTTCAAGTCATTTTGTGTGGACAATTTCACAGGAAACACAATGTTTCAAAAACAGCCTTATCTCAGCGAGAGAAGCTCAAACACAGCATAAAACTGCTTTACAGTGCCACGGCTTAAACTAAGTGTTTACGAACAAATTTCTTCATCAGCAAATGGGATACACTACATGGCCAATGTGGCTTCACTTTGTGTCTGCAATTACACAGAAAACAGCATTTCAAGACTCATTTTCTCATCCTAATGTAAAACTGCATCACAGCGCCGCGGCTTAAACTAAGTGTTTACAAACAAGTTTCATACTCAGAACTTTGGCAAATGGGATACACTACATGGGCAAAGTGGTTTCAAGTCACTTTGTGTGGACAATTTCACAGGAAACACAATGTTTCAAAAACAGCCTTATCTCAGCGAGAGAAGCTCAAAAACAGCATAAAACTACTTTACAGTGCCACGGCTTAAACTAAGTGTTTACGAACAAATTTCTTCATCAGCAAATGGGATACACTACATGGCCAATGTGGGTTCACTTTGTGTCTGCAATTACACAGAAAACAGCATTTCAAGACTCACTTTCTCATCCTAATGTAAAACTGCATCACAGCGCCGCGGCTTATACTAAGTGTTTACAAACAAGTTTCATACTCAGAACTTTGGCAAATGGGATACACTACATGGACAAAGTGGTTTCAAGTCACTTTGTATGGACAATTTCACAGGAAACACAATGTTTCAAAAACAGCCTTATCTCAGCGAGAGAAGCTCAAAAACAGCATAAAACTGCTTTACAGTGCCACGGCTTAAAATAAGTGTTTACGAACAAATTTCTTCATCAGCAAATGGGATACACTACATGGCCAATGTGGCTTCACTTTGTGTCTGCAATTACACAGAAAACAGCATTTCAAGACTCACTTTCTCATCCTAATGTAAAACTGCATCACAGCGCCGCGGCTTAAACTAAGTGTTTACAAACAAGTTTCATCCTCAGAACTTTGGCAAATGGGATAAACAACATGGACAAAGTGGTTTCAAGTCACTTTGTGTGGACAATTTCACAGGAAACACAATGTTTCAAAAACAGCCTTATCTCAGCGAGAGAAGCTCAAAAACAGCATAAAACTGCTTTACAGTGCCACGGCTTAAACTAAGTGTTTACGAACAAATTTCTTCATCAGCAAATGGGATACACTACATGGCCAATGTGGCTTCACTTTGTGTCTGCAATTACACAGAAAACAGCATTTCAAGACTCACTTTCTCATCCTAATGTAAAACTGCATGACAGCGCCGCGGCTTAAACTAAGTGTTTACAAACAAGTTTCATACTCAGAACTTTGGCAAATGGGATACACTACATGGGCAAAGTGGTTTCAAGTCACTTTGTGTGGACAATTTCACAGGAAACACAATGTTTCAAAAACAGCCTTATCTCAGCGAGAGAAGCTCAAAAACAGCATAAAACTGCTTTACGGCTTAAACTAAGTGTTTACGAACAAATTTCTTCATCACTACTATGGCAAATGGGATAAACAACATGGACAAAGTGGTTTCAAGTCACTTTGTGTGGACAATTTCACAGGAAACACAATGTTTCAAAAACAGCCTTATCTCAGCGAGAGAAGCTCAAAAACAGCATAAAACTGCTTTACAGTGCCACGGCTTAAACTAAGTGTTTACCAACAAATTTCTTCATCACTACTATGGCAAATGGGATAAACAACATGGACAAAGTGGTTTCAAGTCACTTTGTGTGGACAATTTCACAGGAAACACAATGTTTCAAAAACAGCCTTATCTCAGCGTGAGAAGCTCAAAAACAGCATAAAACTGCTTTACGGCTTAAACTAAGTGTTTACCAACAAATTTCTTCATCACTACTATGGCAAATGGGATAAACAACATGGACAAAGTGGTTTCAAGTCACTTTGTGTGGACAATTTCACAGGAAACACAATGTTTCAAAAACAGCCTTATCTCAGCGTGAGAAGCTCAAAAACAGCATAAAACTGCTTTACAGTGCCACGGCTTAAACTAAGTGTTTACGAACAAATTTCTTCATCAGCAAATGGGATACACTACATGGCCAATGTGGCTTCACTTTGTGTCTGCAATTACACAGAAAACAGCATTTCAAGACTCACTTTCTCCTAATTAATCCTAATGTAAAACTGCATCACAGCGCCGCGGCTTAAACTAAGTGTTTACAAACAAGTTTCATACTCAGAACTTTGGCAAATGGGATACACTACATGGGCAAAGTGGTTTCAAGTCACTTTGTGTGGACAATTTCACAGGAAACACAATATTTCAAAAACAGCCTTATCTCAGTGAGAGAAGCTCAAAAACAGCATAAAACTGCTTTACAGTGCCACGGCTTAAACTAAGTGTTTACGAACAAATTTCTTCATCAGCAAATGGGATTCACTACATGGCCAATGTGGATTCACTTTGTGTCTGCAATTACACAGAAAACAGCATTTCAAGACTCACTTTCTCATCCTAATGTAAAACTGCATCACAGCGCCGCGGCTTAAACTAAGTGTTTACAAACAAGTTTCATACTCAGAACTTTGGCAAATGGGATACACTACATGGGCAAAGTGGTTTCAAGTCACTTTGTGTGGACAATTTCACAGGAAACACAATGTTTCAAAATACAGCCTTATCTCAGTGAGAGAAGCTCAAAAACAGCATAAAACTGCTTTACAGTGCCACGGCTTAAACTAAGTGTTTACGAACAAATTTCTTCATCAGCAAATGGGATTCACTACATGGCCAATGTGGATTCACTTTGTGTCTGCAATTACACAGAAAACAGCATTTCAAGACTCACTTTCTCATCCTAATGTAAAACTGCATCACAGCGCCGTGGCTTAAACTAAGTGTTTACAAACAAGTTTCATACTCAGAACTTTGGCAAATGGGATACACTACATGGACAAAGTGGTTTCAAGTCACTTTGTGTGGACAATTTCACAGGAAACACAATGTTTCAAAAACAGCCTTATCTCAGCGAGAGAAGCTCAAAAACAGCATAAAACTGCTTTACAGTGCCACGGCTTAAACTAAGTGTTTACGAACAAATTTCTTCATCAGCAAATGGGATACACTACATGGCCAATGTGGCTTCACTTTGTGTCTGCAATTACACAGAAAACAGCATTTCAAGACTCACTTTCTCATCCTAATGTAAAACTGCATGACAGCGCCGCGGCTTAAACTAAGTGTTTACAAACAAGTTTCATACTCAGAACTTTGGCAAATGGGATACACTACATGGGCAAAGTGGTTTCAAGTCACTTTGTGTGGACAATTTCACAGGAAACACAATGTTTCAAAAACAGCCTTATCTCAGCGAGAGAAGCTCAAAAACAGCATAAAACTGCTTTACAGTGCCACGGCTTAAACTAAGTGTTTACCAACAAATTTCTTCATCACTACTATGGCAAATGGGATAAACAACATGGACAAAGTGGTTTCAAGTCACTTTGTGTGGACAATTTCACAGGAAACACAATGTTTCAAAAACAGCCTTATCTCAGCGAGAGAAGCTCAAAAACAGCATAAAACTGCTTTACGGCTTAAACTAAGTGTTTACGAACAAATTTCTTCATCACTACTATGGCAAATGGGATAAACAACATGGACAAAGTGGTTTCAAGTCACTTTGTGTGGACAATTTCACAGGAAACACAATGTTTCAAAAACAGCCTTATCTCAGCGAGAGAAGCTCAAAAACAGCATAAAACTGCTTTACAGTGCCACGGCTTAAACTAAGTGTTTACCAACAAATGTCTTCATCACTACTATGGCAAATGGGATAAACAACATGGACAAAGTGGTTTCAAGTCACTTTGTGTGGACAATTTCACAGGAAACACAATGTTTCAAAAACAGCCTTATCTCAGCGTGAGAAGCTCAAAAACAGCATAAAACTGCTTTACGGCTTAAACTAAGTGTTTACCAACAAATTTCTTCATCACTACTATGGCAAATGGGATAAACAACATGGACAAAGTGGTTTCAAGTCACTTTGTGTGGACAATTTCACAGGAAACACAATGTTTCAAAAACAGCCTTATCTCAGCGTGAGAAGCTCAAAAACAGCATAAAACTGCTTTACAGTGCCACGGCTTAAACTAAGTGTTTACGAACAAATTTCTTCATCAGCAAATGGGATACACTACATGGCCAATGTGGCTTCACTTTGTGTCTGCAATTACACAGAAAACAGCATTTCAAGACTCACTTTCTCATCCTAATGTAAAACTGCATCACAGCGCCGCGGCTTAAACTAAGTGTTTACAAACAAGTTTCATACTCAGAACTTTGGCAAATGGGATACACTACATGGGCAAAGTGGTTTCAAGTCACTTTGTGTGGACAATTTCACAGGAAACACAATATTTCAAAAACAGCCTTATCTCAGTGAGAGAAGCTCAAAAACAGCATAAAACTGCTTTACAGTGCCACGGCTTAAACTAAGTGTTTACGAACAAATTTCTTCATCAGCAAATGGGATTCACTACATGGCCAATGTGGATTCACTTTGTGTCTGCAATTACACAGAAAACAGCATTTCAAGACTCACTTTCTCATCCTAATGTAAAACTGCATCACAGCGCCCGCGGCTTAAACTAAGTGTTTACAAACAAGTTTCATACTCAGAACTTTGGCAAATGGGATACACTACATGGGCAAAGTGGTTTCAAGTCACTTTGTGTGGACAATTTCACAGGAAACACAATGTTTCAAAAACAGCCTTATCTCAGCGAGAGAAGCTCAAAAACAGCATAAAACTGCTTTACAGTGCCACGGCTTAAACTAAGTGTTTACGAACAAATTTCTTCATCAGCAAATGGGATACACTACATGGCCAATGTGGCTTCACTTTGTGTCTGCAATTACACAGAAAACAGCATTTCAAGACTCACTTTCTCATCCTAATGTAAAACTGCATCACAGCGCCGCGGCTTAAACTAAGTGTTTACAAACAAGTTTCATACTCAGAACTTTGGCAAATGGGATACACTACATGGGCAAAGTGGTTTCAAGTCACTTTGTGTGGACAATTTCACAGGAAACACAATGTTTCAAAAACAGCCTTATCTCAGTGAGAGAAGCTCAAAAACAGCATAAAACTGCTTTACAGTGCCACGGCTTAAACTAAGTGTTTACGAACAAATTTCTTCATCAGCAAATGGGATTCACTACATGGCCAATGTGGATTCACTTTGTGTCTGCAATTACACAGAAAACAGCATTTCAAGACTCACTTTCTCATCCTAATGTAAAACTGCATCACAGCGCCGTGGCTTAAACTAAGTGTTTACAAACAAGTTTCATACTCAGAACTTTGGCAAATGGGATACACTACATGGGCAAAGTGGTTTCAAGTCACTTTGTGTGGACAATTTCACAGGAAACACAATGTTTCAAAAACAGCCTTATCTCAGTGAGAGAAGCTCAAAAACAGCATAAAACTGCTTTACAGTGCCGCGGCTTAAACTAAGTGTTTACGAACAAATTTCTTCATCAGCAAATGGGATACACTACATGGCCAATGTGGCTTCACTTTGTGTCTGCAATTACACAGAAAACAGCATTTCAAGACTCACTTTCTCATCCTAATGTAAAACTGCATCACAGCGCCGCGGCTTAAACTAAGTGTTTACAAACAAGTTTCCTACTCAGAACTTTGGCAAATGGGATACACTACATGGGCAAAGTGGTTTCAAGTCACTTTGTGTGGACAATTTCACAGGAAACACAATGTTTCAAAAACAGCCTTATCTCAGCGAGAGAAGCTCAAAAACAGCATAAAACTGCTTTACAGTGCCACGGCTTAAACTAAGTGTTTACCAACAAATTTCTTCATCAGTACTATGGCAAATGGGATAAACAACATGGACAAAGTGGTTTCAAGTCACTTTGTGTGGACAATTTCACAGGAAACACAATGTTTCAAAAACAGCCTTATCTCAGCGAGAGAAGCTCAAAAACAGCATAAAACTGCTTTACGGCTTAAACTAAGTGTTTACGAACAAATTTCTTCATCACTACTATGGCAAATGGGATAAACAACATGGATAAAGTGGTTTCAAGTCACTTTGTGTGGACAATTTCACAGGAAACACAATGTTTCAAAAACAGCCTTATCTCAGCGAGAGAAGCTCAAAAACAGCATAAAACTGCTTTACAGTGCCACGGCTTAAACTAAGTGTTTACGAACAAATTTCTTCATCACTACTATGGCAAATGGGATAAACAACATGGACAAAGTGGTTTCAAGTCACTTTGTGTGGACAATTTCACAGGAAACACAATGTTTCAAAAACAGCCTTATCCTCAGTGAGAGAAGCTCAAAAACAGCATAAAACTGCTTTACAGTGCCACGGCTTAAACTAAGTGTTTACGAACAAATTTGTTCATCAGCAAATGGGATTCACTACATGGCCAATGTGGCTTCACTTTGTGTCTGCAATTACACAGAAAACAGCATTTCAAGACTCACTTTCTCATCCTAATGTAAAACTGCATCACAGCGCCGACGCTAAACTAAGTGTTTACAAACAAGTTTCATACTCAGAACTTTGGCAAATGGGATACACTACATGGGCAAGTGGTTTCAAGTCACTTTGTGTGGACAATTTCACAGGAAACACAATGTTTCAAAAACAGCCTTATCTCAGCGACAGAAGCTCAAAAACAGCATAAAACTGCTTTACGGCTTAAACTAAGTGTTTACGAACAAATTTCTTCATCACTACTATGGCAAATGGGATAAACAACATGGACAAAGTGGTTTCAAGTCACTTTGTGTGGACAATTTCACAGGAAACACAATGTTTCAAAAACAGCCTTATCTCAGCGAGAGAAGCTCAAAAACAGCATAAAACTGCTTTACAGTGCCACGGCTTAAACTAAGTGTTTACCAACAAATTTCTTCATCACTACTATGGCAAATGGGATAAACAACATGGACAAAGTGGTTTCAAGTCACTTTGTGTGGACAATTTCACAGGAAACACAATGTTTCAAAAACAGCCTTATCTCAGCGAGAGAAGCTCAAAAACAGCATAAAACTGCTTTACAGTGCCACGGCTTAAACTAAGTGTTTACGAACAAATTTCTTCATCACTACTATGGCAAATGGGATAAACAACATGGACAAAGTGGATTCAAGTCACTTTGTGTGGACAATTTCACAGGAAACACAATGTTTCAAAAACAGGCTTATCTCAGCGAGAGATGCTCAAAAACAGCATAAAACTGCTTTGCAGTGCCACGGTTTAAACTAAGTGTTTACGAACAAATTTCTTCATCAGCAAATGGGATACACTACATGGCCAATGTGGCTTCACTTTGTGTCTGCAATTACACAGAAAACAGCATTTCAAGACTCACTTTCTCATCCTAATGTAAAACTGCATCACAGCGCCGCGGCTTAAACTAAGTGTTTACAAACAAGTTTCATACTCAGAACTTTGGCAAATGGGATACACTACATGGGCAAAGTGGTTTCAAGTCACTTTGTGTAGACAATTTCACAGGAAACACAATGTTTCAAAAACAGCCTTATCTCAGTGAGAGAAGCTCAAAAACAGCATAAAACTGCTTTACAGTGCCACGGCTTAAACTAAGTGTTTACCAACAAATTTCTTCATCAGTACTATGGCAAAATGGGGATAAACAACATGGACAAAGTGGTTTCAAGTCACTTTGTGTGGACAATTTCACAGGAAACACAATGTTTCAAAAACAGCCTTATCTCAGCGAGAGAAGCTCAAAAACAGCATAAAACTGCTTTACGGCTTAAACTAAGTGTTTACGAACAAATTTCTTTCATCACTACTATGGCAAATGGGATAAACAACATGGACAAAGTGGTTTCAAGTCACTTTGTGTGGACAATTTCACAGGAAACACAATGTTTCAAAAACAGCCTTATCTCAGCGTGAGAAGCTCAAAAACAGCATAAAACTGCTTTACAGTGCCACGGCTTAAACTAAGTGTTTACGAACAAATTTCTTCATCACTACTATGGCAAATGGGATAAACAACATGGACAAAGTGGTTTCAAGTCACTTTGTGTGGACAATTTCACAGGAAACACAATGTTTCAAAAACAGCCTTATCTCAGCGAGAGAAGCTCAAAAACAGCATAAAACTGCTTTACAGTGCCACGGCTTAAACTAAGTGTTTACGAACAAATTTCTTCATCACTACTATGGCAAATGGGATAAACAACATGGACAAAGTGGTTTCAAGTCACTTTGTGTGGACAATTTCACAGGAAACACAATGTTTCAAAAACAGGCTTATCTCAGCGAGAGATGCTCAAAAACAGCATAAAACTGCTTTGCAGTGCCACGGTTTAAACTAAGTGTTTACGAACAAATTTCTTCATCAGCAAATGGGATACACTACATGGCCAATGTGGCTTCACTTTGTGTCTGCAATTACACAGAAAACAGCATTTCAAGACTCACTTTCTCATCCTAATGTAAAACTGCATCATAGCGCCGCGGCTTAAACTAAGTGTTTACAAACAAGTTTCATACTCAGAACTTTGGCAAATGGGATACACTACATGGGCAAAGTGGTTTCAAGTCACTTTGTGTGGACAATTTCACAGGAATAACAATGTTTCAAAAACAGCCTTATCTCAGCGAGAGAAGCTCAAAAACAGCATAAAACTGCTTTACGGCTTAAACTAAGTGTTTACCAAAAAATTTCTTCATCACTACTATGGCAAATGGGATAAACAACATGGACAAAGTGGTTTCAAGTCACTTTGTGTGGACAATTTCACAGGAAACACAATGTTTCAAAAACAGCCTTATCTCAGCGAGAGAAGCTCAAAAACAGCATAAAACTGCTTTACAGTGCCAAGGCTTAAACTAAGTGTTTACCAACAAATTTCTTCATCACTACTATGGCAAATGGGATAAACAACATGGACAAAGTGGTTTCAAGTCACTTTGTGTGGACAATTTCACAGGAAACACAATGTTTCAAAAACAGCCTTATCTCAGCGAGAGAAGCTCAAAAACAGCATAAAACTGCTTTACAGTGCCAACGCTTAAACTAAGTGTTTACCAAAAAATTTCTTCATCACTACTATGGCAAATGGGATAAACAACATGGACAAAGTGGTTTCAAGTCACTTTGTGTGGACAATTTCACAGGAAACACAATGTTTCAAAAACAGCCTTATCTCAGCGAGAGAAGCTCAAAAACAGCATAAAACTGCTTTACAGTGCCACGGCTTAAACTAAGTGTTTACGAACAAATTTCTTCATCAGCAAATGGGATACACTACATGGCCAATGTGGCTTCACTTTGTGTCTGCAATTACACAGAAAACAGCATTTCAAGACTCACTTTCTCATCCTAATGTAAAACTGCATCACAGCGCCACGGCTTAAACTAAGTGTTTACAAACAAGTTTCATACTCAGAACTTTGGCAAATGGGATAAACAACATGGACAAAGTGGTTTCAAGTCACTTTGTGTGGACAATTTCACAGGAAACACAATGTTTCAAAAACAGCCTTATCTTCGCGAGAGAAGCTCAAAAACAGCATAAAACTGCTTTACAGTGCCACGGCTTAAACTAAGTGTTTACGAACAAATTTCTTCATCACTACTATGGCAAATGGGATAAACAACATGGACAAAGTGGTTTCAAGTCACTTTGTGTGGACAATTTCACAGGAAACACAATGTTTCAAAAACAGGCTTATCTCAGCGAGAGATGCTCAAAAACAGCATAAAACTGCTTTGCAGTGCCACGGTTTAAACTAAGTGTTTACGAACAAATTTCTTCATCAGCAAATGGGATACACTACATGGCCAATGTGGCTTCACTTTGTGTCTGCAATTACACAGAAAACAGCATTTCAAGACTCACTTTCTCATCCTAATGTAAAACTGCATCACAGCGCCGCGGCTTAAACTAAGTGTTTACAAACAAGTTTCATACTCAGAACTTTGGCAAATGGGATACACTACATGGGCAAAGTGGTTTCAAGTCACTTTGTGTGGACAATTTCACAGGAAACACAATATTTCAAAAACAGCCTTATCTCAGTGAGAGAAGCTCAAAAACAGCATAAAACTGCTTTACAGTGCCACGGCTTAAACTAAGTGTTTACGAACAAATTTCTTCATCAGTACTATGGCAAATGGGATAAACAACATGGACAAAGTGGTTTCAAGTCACTTTGTGTGGACAATTTCACAGGAAACACAATGTTTCAAAAACAGCCTTATCTCAGCGAGAGAAGCTCAAAAACAGCATAAAACTGCTTTACGGCTTAAACTAAGTGTTTACGAACAAATTTCTTCATCACTACTATGGCAAATGGGATAAACAACATGGACAAAGTGGTTTCAAGTCACTTTGTGTGGACAATTTCACAGGAAACACAATGTTTCAAAAACAGCCTTATCTCAGCGTGAGAAGCTCAAAAACAGCATAAAACTGCTTTACAGTGCCACGGCTTAAACTAAGTGTTTACGAACAAATTTCTTCATCACTACTATGGCAAATGGGATAAACAACATGGACAAAGTGGTTTCAAGTCACTTTGTGTGGACAATTTCACAGGAAACACAATGTTTCAAAAACAGCCTTATCTCAGCGAGAGAAGCTCAAAAACAGCATAAAACTGCTTTACAGTGCCACGGCTTAAACTAAGTGTTTACGAACAAATTTCTTCATCAGCAAATGGGATACACTACATGGCCAATGTGGTTTCACTTTGTGTCTGCAATTACACAGAAAACAGCATTTCAAGACTCACTTTCTCATCCTAATGTAAAACTGCATCACAGCGCCACGGCTTAAACTAAGTGTTTACAAACAAGTTTCATACTCAGAACTTTGGCAAATGGGATAAACAACATGGACAAAGTGGTTTCAAGTCACTTTGTGTGGACAATTTCACAGGAAACACAATGTTTCAAAAACAGCCTTATCTTCGCGAGAGAAGCTCAAAAACAGCATAAAACTGCTTTACAGTGCCACGGCTTAAACTAAGTGTTTACGAACAAATTTCTTCATCACTACTATGGCAAATGGGATAAACAACATGGACAAAGTGGTTTCAAGTCACTTTGTGTGGACAATTTCACAGGAAACACAATGTTTCAAAAACAGGCTTATCTCAGCGAGAGATGCTCAAAAACAGCATAAAACTGCTTTGCAGTGCCACGGTTTAAACTAAGTGTTTACGAACAAATTTCTTCATCACTACTATGGCAAATGGGATAAACAACATGGACAAAGTGGTTTCAAGTCACTTTGTGTGGACAATTTCACAGGAAACACAATGTTTCAAAAACAGGCTTATCTCAGCGAGAGATGCTCAAAAACAGCATAAAACTGCTTTGCAGTGCCACGGTTTAAACTAAGTGTTTACGAACAAATTTCTTCATCAGCAAATGGGATACACTACATGGCCAATGTGGCTTCACTTTGTGTCTGCAATTACACAGAAAACAGCATTTCAAGACTCACTTTCTCATCCTAATGTAAAACTGCATCACAGCGCCGCGGCTTAAACTAAGTGTTTACAAACAAGTTTCATACTCAGAACTTTGGCAAATGGGATACACTACATGGGCAAAGTGGTTTCAAGTCACTTTGTGTGGACAATTTCACAGGAAACACAATATTTCAAAAACAGCCTTATCTCAGTGAGAGAAGCTCAAAAACAGCATAAAACTGCTTTACAGTGCCACGGCTTAAACTAAGTGTTTACGAACAAATTTCTTCATCAGTACTATGGCAAATGGGATAAACAACATGGACAAAGTGGTTTCAAGTCACTTTGTGTGGACAATTTCACAGGAAACACAATGTTTCAAAAACAGCCTTATCTCAGCGAGAGAAGCTCAAAAACAGCATAAAACTGCTTTACGGCTTAAAACTAAGTGTTTACGAACAAATTTCTTCATCACTACTATGGCAAATGGGATAAACAACATGGACAAAGTGGTTTCAAGTCACTTTGTGTGGACAATTTCACAGGAAACACAATGTTTCAAAAACAGCCTTATCTCAGCGTGAGAAGCTCAAAAACAGCATAAAACTGCTTTACAGTGCCACGGCTTAAAACTAAGTGTTTACGAACAAATTTCTTCATCACTACTATGGCAAATGGGATAAACAACATGGACAAAGTGGTTTCAAGTCCACTTTGTGTGGACAATTTCACAGGAAACACAATGTTTCAAAAACAGCCTTATCTCAGCGAGAGAAGCTCAAAAACAGCATAAAACTGCTTTACAGTGCCACGGCTTAAACTAAGTGTTTACGAACAAATTTCTTCATCAGCAAATGGGATACACTACATGGCCAATGTGGGTTTCACTTTGTGTCTGCAATTACACAGAAAACAGCATTTCAAGACTCACTTTCTCATCCTAATGTAAAACTGCATCACAGCGCCACGGCTTAAACTAAGTGTTTACAAACAAGTTTCATACTCAGAACTTTGGCAAATGGGAATAAACAACATGGACAAAGTGGTTTCAAGTCACTTTGTGTGGACAATTTCACAGGAAACACAATGTTTCAAAACAGCCTTATCTTCGCGAGAGAAGCTCAAAAACAGCATAAAACTGCTTTACAGTGCCACGGCTTAAACTAAGTGTTTACGAACAAATTTCTTCATCACTACTATGGCAAATGGGATAAACAACATGGACAAAGTGGTTTCAAGTCACTTTGTGTGGACAATTTCACAGGAAACACAATGTTTCAAAAACAGGCTTATCTCAGCGAGAGATGCTCAAAAACAGCATAAAACTGCTTTGCAGTGCCACGGTTTAAACTAAGTGTTTACGAACAAATTTCTTCATCAGCAAATGGGATACACTACATGGCCAATGTGGCTTCACTTTGTGTCTGCAATTACACAGAAAACAGCATTTCAAGACTCACTTTCTCATCCTAATGTAAAACTGCATCACAGCGCCGCGGCTTAAACTAAGTGTTTACAAAAAAGTTTCATACTCAGAACTTTGGCAAATGGGATACACTACATGGGCAAAGTGGTTTCAAGTCACTTTGTGTAGACAATTTCACAGGAAACACAATGTTTCAAAAACAGCCTTATCTCAGTGAGAGAAGCTCAAAAACAGCATAAAACTGCTTTACAGTGCCACGGCTTAAACTAAGTGTTTACCAACAAATTTCTTCATCAGTACTATGGCAAATGGGATAAACAACATGGACAAAGTGGTTTCAAGTCACTTTGTGTGGACAATTTCACAGGAAACACAATGTTTCAAAAACAGCCTTATCTCAGCGAGAGAAGCTCAAAAACAGCATAAAACTGCTTTACGGCTTAAACTAAGTGTTTACGAACAAATTTCTTCATCACTACTATGGCAAATGGGATAAACAACATGGACAAAGTGGTTTCAAGTCACTTTGTGTGGACAATTTCACAGGAAACACAATGTTTCAAAAACAGCCTTATCTCAGCGTGAGAAGCTCAAAAACAGCATAAAACTGCTTTACAGTGCCACGGCTTAAACTAAGTGTTTACGAACAAATTTCTTCATCACTACTATGGCAAATGGGATAAACAACATGGACAAAGTGGTTTCAAGTCACTTTGTGTGGACAATTTCACAGGAAACACAATGTTTCAAAAACAGCCTTATCTCAGCGAGAGAAGCTCAAAAACAGCATAAAACTGCTTTACAGTGCCACGGCTTAAACTAAGTGTTTACGAACAAATTTCTTCATCAGCAAATGGGATACACTACATGGCCAATGTGGCTTCACTTTGTGTCTGCAATTACACAGAAAACAGCATTTCAAGACTCACTTTCTCATCCTAATGTAAAACTGCATCACAGCGCCGCGGCTTAAACTAAGTGTTTACAAACAAGTTTCATACTCAGAACTTTGGCAAATGGGATAAACAACATGGACAAAGTGGTTTCAAGTCACTTTGTGTGGACAATTTCACAGGAAACACAATGTTTCAAAAACAGCCTTATCTTCGCGAGAGAAGCTTAAAAACAGCATAAAACTGCTTTACAGTGCCACGGCTTAAACTAAGTGTTTACGAACAAATTTCTTCATCACTACTATGGCAAATGGGATAAACAACATGGACAAAGTGGTTTCAAGTCACTTTGTGTGGACAATTTCACAGGAAACACAATGTTTCAAAAACAGCCTTATCTCAGCGAGAGAAGCTCAAAAACAGCATAAAACTGCTTTACAGTGCCACGGCTTAAACTAAGTGTTTACGAACAAATTTCTTCATCAGCAAATGGGATACACTACATGGCCAATGTGGCTTCACTTTGTGTCTGCAATTACACAGAAAACAGCATTTCAAGACTCACTTTCTCAACCTAATGTAAAACTGCATCACAGCGCCGCGGCTTAAACTAAGTGTTTACAAACAAGTTTCCTACTCAGAACTTTGGCAAATGGGATACACTACATGGGCAAAGTGGTTTCAAGTCACTTTGTGTGGACAATTTCACAGGAAACACAATGTTTCAAAAACAGCCTTATCTCAGCGAGAGAAGCTCAAAAACAGCATAAAACTGCTTTACGGCTTAAACTAAGTGTTTACGAACAAATTTCTTCATCACTACTATGGCAAATGGGATAAACAACATGGACAAAGTGGTTTCAAGTCACTTTGTGTGGACAATTTCACAGGAAACACAATGTTTCAAAAACAGCCTTATCTCAGCGAGAGAAGCTCAAAAACAGCATAAAACTGCTTTACAGTGCCACGGCTTAAACTAAGTGTTTACGAACAAATTTCTTCATCAGCAAATGGGATTCGCTACATGGCCAATGTGGCTTCACTTTGTGTCTGCAATTACACAGAAAACAGCATTTCAAGACTCACTTTCTCATCCTAATGTAAAACTGCATCACAGCGCCGCGGCTTAAACTAAGTGTTTACAAAAAAGTTTCATACTCAGAACTTTGGCAAATGGGATACACTACATGGGCAAAGTGGTTTCAAGTCACTTTGTGTAGACAATTTCACAGGAAACACAATGTTTCAAAAACAGCCTTATCTCAGTGAGAGAAGCTCAAAAACAGCATAAAACTGCTTTACAGTGCCACGGCTTAAACTAAGTGTTTACCAACAAATTTCTTCATCAGTACTATGGCAAATGGGATAAACAACATGGACAAAGTGGTTTCAAGTCACTTTGTGTGGACAATTTCACAGGAAACACAATGTTTCAAAAACAGCCTTATCTCAGCGAGAGAAGCTCAAAAACAGCATAAAACTGCTTTACGGCTTAAACTAAGTGTTTACGAACAAATTTCTTCATCACTACTATGGCAAATGGGATAAACAACATGGACAAAGTGGTTTCAAGTCACTTTGTGTGGACAATTTCACAGGAAACACAATGTTTCAAAAACAGCCTTATCTCAGCGTGAGAAGCTCAAAAACAGCATAAAACTGCTTTACAGTGCCACGGCTTAAACTAAGTGTTTACGAACAAATTTCTTCATCACTACTATGGCAAATGGGATAAACAACATGGACAAAGTGGTTTCAAGTCACTTTGTGTGGACAATTTCACAGGAAACACAATGTTTCAAAAACAGCCTTATCTCAGCGAGAGAAGCTCAAAAACAGCATAAAACTGCTTTACAGTGCCACGGCTTAAACTAAGTGTTTACGAACAAATTTCTTCATCAGCAAATGGGATACACTACATGGCCAATGTGGCTTCACTTTGTGTCTGCAATTACACAGAAAACAGCATTTCAAGACTCACTTTCTCATCCTAATGTAAAACTGCATCACAGCGCCGCGGCTTAAACTAAGTGTTTACAAACAAGTTTCATACTCAGAACTTTGGCAAATGGGATAAACAACATGGACAAAGTGGTTTCAAGTCACTTTGTGTGGACAATTTCACAGGAAACACAATGTTTCAAAAACAGCCTTATCTTCGCGAGAGAAGCTCAAAAACAGCATAAAACTGCTTTACAGTGCCACGGCTTAAACTAAGTGTTTACGAACAAATTTCTTCATCACTACTATGGCAAATGGGATAAACAACATGGACAAAGTGGTTTCAAGTCACTTTGTGTGGACAATTTCACAGGAAACACAATGTTTCAAAAACAGCCTTATCTCAGCGAGAGAAGCTCAAAAACAGCATAAAACTGCTTTACAGTGCCACGGCTTAAACTAAGTGTTTACGAACAAATTTCTTCATCAGCAAATGGGATACACTACATGGCCAATGTGGCTTCACTTTGTGTCTGCAATTACACAGAAAACAGCATTTCAAGACTCACTTTCTCAACCTAATGTAAAACTGCATCACAGCGCCGCGGCTTAAACTAAGTGTTTACAAACAAGTTTCCTACTCAGAACTTTGGCAAATGGGATACACTACATGGGCAAAGTGGTTTCAAGTCACTTTGTGTGGACAATTTCACAGGAAACACAATGTTTCAAAAACAGCCTTATCTCAGCGAGAGAAGCTCAAAAACAGCATAAAACTGCTTTACGGCTTAAACTAAGTGTTTACGAACAAATTTCTTCATCACTACTATGGCAAATGGGATAAACAACATGGACAAAGTGGTTTCAAGTCACTTTGTGTGGACAATTTCACAGGAAACACAATGTTTCAAAAACAGCCTTATCTCAGCGAGAGAAGCTCAAAAACAGCATAAAACTGCTTTACAGTGCCACGGCTTAAACTAAGTGTTTACGAACAAATTTCTTCATCAGCAAATGGGATTCGCTACATGGCCAATGTGGCTTCAGTTTGTGTCTGCAATTACACAGAAAACAGCATTTCAAGACTCACTTTCTCATCCTAATGTAAAACTGCATCACAGCGCCGCGGCTTAAACTAAGTGTTTACAAACAAGTTTCATACTCAGAACTTTGGCAAATGGGATACACTACATGGGCAAAGTGGTTTCAAGTCACTTTGTGTTAGACAATTTCACAGGAAACACAATGTTTCAAAAACAGCCTTATCTCAGTGAGAGAAGCTCAAAAACAGCATAAAACTGCTTTACAGTGCCACGGCTTAAACTAAGTGTTTACGAACAAATTTCTTCATCAGCAAATGGGATTCACTACATGGCCAATGTGGCTTCACTTTGTGTCTGCAATTACACAGAAAACAGCATTTCAAGACTCACTTTCTCATCCTAATGTAAAACTGCATCACAGCGCCGCGGCTTAAACTAAGTGTTTACGAACAAATTTCTTCATCACTACTATGGCAAATGGGATAAACAACATGGACAAAGTGGTTTCAAGTCACTTTGTGTGGACAATTTCACAGGAAACACAATGTTTCAAAAACAGCCTTATCTCAGCGAGAGAAGCTCAAAAACAGCATAAAACTGCTTTACAGTGCCACGGCTTAAACTAAGTGTTTACGAACAAATTTCTTCATCAGCAAATGGGATTCGCTACATGGCCAATGTGGCTTCAGTTTGTGTCTGCAATTACACAGAAAACAGCATTTCAAGACTCACTTTCTCATCCTAATGTAAAACTGCATCACAGCGCCGCGGCTTAAACTAAGTGTTTACAAACAAGTTTCATACTCAGAACTTTGGCAAATGGGATACACTACATGGGCAAAGTGGTTTCAAGTCACTTTGTGTTAGACAATTTCACAGGAAACACAATGTTTCAAAAACAGCCTTATCTCAGTGAGAGAAGCTCAAAAACAGCATAAAACTGCTTTACAGTGCCACGGCTTAAACTAAGTGTTTACGAACAAATTTCTTCATCAGCAAATGGGATTCACTACATGGCCAATGTGGCTTCACTTTGTGTCTGCAATTACACAGAAAACAGCATTTCAAGACTCACTTTCTCATCCTAATGTAAAACTGCATCACAGCGCCGCGGCTTAAACTAAGTGTTTACGAACAAATTTCTTCATCACTACTATGGCAAATGGGATAAACAACATGGACAAAGTGGTTTCAAGTCACTTTGTGTGGACAATTTCACAGGAAACACAATGTTTCAAAAACAGCCTTATCTCAGCGAGAGAAGCTCAAAAACAGCATAAAACTGCTTTACAGTGCCACGGCTTAAACTAAGTGTTTACCAACAAATTTCTTCATCACTACTATGGCAAATGGGATAAACAACATGGACAAAGTGGTTTCAAGTCACTTTGTGTGGACAATTTCACAGGAAACACAATGTTTCAAAAACAGCCTTATCTCAGCGAGAGAAGCTCAAAAACAGCATAAAACTGCTTTACGGCTTAAACTAAGTGTTTACGAACAAATTTCTTCATCACTACTATGGCAAATGGGATTAACAACATGGACAAAGTGGTTTCAAGTCACTTTGTGTGGACAATTTCACAGGAAACACAATGTTTCAAAAACAGCCTTATCTCAGCGAGAGAAGCTCAAAAACAGCATAAAACTGCTTTACAGTGCCACGGCTTAAAATAAGTGTTTACGAACACATTTCTTCATCAGCAAATGGGATACACTACATGGCCAATGTGGCTTCACTTTGTGTCTGCAATTACACAGAAAACAGCATTTCAAGACTCACTTTCTCATCCTAATGTAAAACTGCATCACAGCGCCGCGGCTTAAACTAAGTGTTTACAAACAAGTTTCATACTCAGAACTTTGGCAAATGGGATACACTACATGGGCAAAGTGGTTTCAAGTCACTTTGTGTTAGACAATTTCACAGGAAACACAATGTTTCAAAAACAGCCTTATCTCAGTGAGAGAAGCTCAAAAACAGCATAAAACTGCTTTACAGTGCCACGGCTTAAACTAAGTGTTTACGAACAAATTTCTTCATCAGCAAATGGGATTCACTACATGGCCAATGTGGCTTCACTTTGTGTCTGCAATTACACAGAAAACAGCATTTCAAGACTCACTTTCTCATCCTAATGTAAAACTGCATCACAGCGCCGCGGCTTAAACTAAGTGTTTACGAACAAATTTCTTCATCACTACTATGGCAAATGGGATAAACAACATGGACAAAGTGGTTTCAAGTCACTTTGTGTGGACAATTTCACAGGAAACACAATGTTTCAAAAACAGCCTTATCTCAGCGAGAGAAGCTCAAAAACAGCATAAAACTGCTTTACAGTGCCACGGCTTAAATTAAGTGTTTACCAACAAATTTCTTCATCACTACTATGGCAAATGGGATAAACAACATGGACAAAGTGGTTTCAAGTCACTTTGTGTGGACAATTTCACAGGAAACACAATGTTTCAAAAACAGCCTTATCTCAGCGAGAGAAGCTCAAAAACAGCATAAAACTGCTTTACGGCTTAAACTAAGTGTTTACGAACAAATTTCTTCATCACTACTATGGCAAATGGGATTAACAACATGGACAAAGTGGTTTCAAGTCACTTTGTGTGGACAATTTCACAGGAAACACAATGTTTCAAAAACAGCCTTATCTCAGCGAGAGAAGCTCAAAAACAGCATAAAACTGCTTTACAGTGCCACGGCTTAAACTAAGTGTTTACGAACACATTTCTTCATCAGCAAATGGGATACACTACATGGCCAATGTGGCTTCACTTTGTGTCTGCAATTACACAGAAAACAGCATTTCAAGACTCACTTTCTCATCCTAATGTAAAACTGCATCACAGCGCCGCGGCTTAAACTAAGTGTTTACAAACAAGTTTCCTACTCAGAACTTTGGCAAATGGGATACACTACATGGGCAAAGTGGTTTCAAGTCACTTTGTGTGGACAATTTCACAGGAAACACAATATTTCAAAAACAGCCTTATCTCAGCGAGAGAAGCTCAAAAACAGCATAAAACTGCTTTACAGTGCCACGGCTTAAACTAAGTGTTTACGAACAAATTTCTTCATCAGCAAATGGGATACACTACATGGCCAATGTGGCTTCACTTTGTGTCTGCAATTACACAGAAAACAGCATTTCAAGACTCACTTTCTCATCCTAATGTAAAACTGCATCACAGCGCCGCGGCTTAAACTAAGTGTTTACAAACAAGTTTCATACTCAGAACTTTGGCAAATGGGATACACTGCATAGGCAAAGTGGTTTCAAGTCACTTTGTGTTGACAATTTCACAGGAAACACAATGTTTCAAAAACAGCCTTATCTCAGCGAGAGAAGCTCAAAAACAGCATAAAACTGCTTTACGGCTTAAACTAAGTGTTTACGAACAAATTTCTTCATCACTACTATGGCAAATGGGATAAACAACATGGACAAAGTGGTTTCAAGTCACTTTGTGTGGACAATTTCACAGGAAACACAATGTTTCAAAAACAGCCTTATCTCAGCGAGAGAAGCTCAAAAACAGCATAAAACTGCTTTACAGTGCCACGGCTTAAACTAAGTGTTTACGAACACATTTCTTCATCAGCAAATGGGATACACTACATGGCCAATGTGGCTTCACTTTGTGTCTGCAATTACACAGAAAACAGCATTTCAAGACTCACTTTCTCATCCTAATGTAAAACTGCATCACAGCGCCGCGGCTTAAACTAAGTGTTTACAAACAAGTTTCATACTCAGAACTTTGGCAAATGGGATACACTGCATGGGCAAAGTGGTTTCAAGTCACTTTGTGTTGACAATTTCACAGGAAACACAATGTTTCAAAAACAGCCTTATCTCAGCGAGAGAAGCTCAAAAACAGCATAAAACTGCTTTACAGCTTAAACTAAGTGTTTACAAACAAGTTTCATACTCAGAACTTTGGCAAATGGGATACACTACATGGGCAAAGTGGTTTCAAGTCACTTTGTGTGGACAATTTCACAGGAAACACAATGTTTCAGAAACAGCCTTATCTCAGTGAGAGAAGCTCAAAAACAGCATAAAACTGCTTTACAGTGCCACGGCTTAAACTAAGTGTTTACGAACAAATTTCTTCATCAGCAAATGGGATTCACTACATGGCCAATGTGGCTTCACTTTGTGTCTGCAATTACACAGAAAACAGCATTTCAAGACTCACTTTCTCATCCTAATGTAAAACTGCATCACAGCGCCGCGGCTTAAACTAAGTGTTTACAAACAAGTTTCATACTCAGAACTTTGGCAAATGGGATACACTACATGGGCAAAGTGGTTTCAAGTCACTTTGTGTGGACAATTTCACAGGAAACACAATGTTTCAAAAACAGCCTTACCTCAGCGAGAGAAGCTCAAAAACAGCATAAAACTGCTTTACGGCTTAAACTAAGTGTTTACGAACAAATTTCTTCATCACTACTATGGCAAATGGGATAAACAACATGGACAAAGTGGTTTCAAGTCACTTTGTGTGGACAATTTCACAGGAAACACAATGTTTCAAAAACAGCCTTATCTCAGCGAGAGAAGCTCAAAAACAGCATAAAACTGCTTTACAGTGCCACGGCTTAAACTAAGTGTTTACCAACAAATTTCTTCATCACTACTATGGCAAATGGGATAAACAACATGGACAAAGTGGTTTCAAGTCACTTTGTGTGGACAATTTCACAGGAAACACAATGTTTCAAAAACAGCCTTATCTCAGCGAGAGAAGCTCAAAAACAGCATAAAACTGCTTTACGGCTTAAACTAAGTGTTTACGAACAAATTTCTTCATCACTACTATGGCAAATGGGATTAACAACATGGACAAAGTGGTTTCAAGTCACTTTGTGTGGACAATTTCACAGGAAACACAATGTTTCAAAAACAGCCTTATCTCAGCGAGAGAAGCTCAAAAACAGCATAAAACTGCTTTACAGTGCCACGGCTTAAACTAAGTGTTTACGAACAAATTTCTTCATCACTACTATGGCAAATGGGATAAACAACATGGACAAAGTGGTTTCAAGTCACTTTGTGTGGACAATTTCACAGGAAACACAATGTTTCAAAAACAGCCTTATCTCAGCGAGAGAAGCTCAAAAACACCATAAAACTGCTTTACAGTGCCACGGCTTAAACTAAGTGTTTACGAACAAATTTCTTCATCACTACTATGGCAAATGGGATAAACAACATGGACAAAGTGGTTTCAAGTCACTTTGTGTGGACAATTTCACAGGAAACACAATGTTTCAAAAACAGCCTTATCTCAGCGAGAGAAGCTCAAAAACAGCATAAAACTGCTTTACAGTGCCACGGCTTAAACTAAGTGTTTACGAACAAATTTCTTCATCAGCAAATGGGATTCGCTACATGGCCAATGTGGCTTCACTTTGTGTCTGCAATTACACAGAAAACAGCATTTCAAGACTCACTTTCTCATCCTAATGTAAAACTGCATCACAGCGCCGCGGCTTAAACTAAGTGTTTACAAACAAGTTTCATACTCAGAACTTTGGCAAATGGGATACACTACATGGGCAAAGTGGTTTCAAGTCACTTTGTGTGGACAATTTCACAGGAAACACAATGTTTCAAAAACAGCCTTATCTCAGTGAGAGAAGCTCAAAAACAGCATAAAACTGCTTTACAGTGCCACGGCTTAAACTAAGTGTTTACGAACAAATTTCTTCATCAGCAAATGGGATTCACTACATGGCCAATGTGGCTTCACTTTGTGTCTGCAATTACACAGAAAACAGCATTTCAAGACTCACTTTCTCATCCTAATGTAAAACTGCATCACAGCGCCGCGGCTTAAACTAAGTGTTTACAAACAAGTTTCATACTCAGAACTTTGGCAAATGGGATACACTACATGGGCAAAGTGGTTTCAAGTCACTTTGTGTGGACAATTTCACAGGAAACACAATGTTTCAAAAACAGCCTTATCTCAGCGAGAGAAGCTCAGAAACAGCATAAAACTGCTTTACGGCTTAAACTAAGTGTTTACGAACAAATTTCTTCATCACTACTATGGCAAATGGGATAAACAACATGGACAAAGTGGTTTCAAGTCACTTTGTGTGGACAATTTCACAGGAAACACAATGTTTCAAAAACAGCCTTATCTCAGCGAGAGAAGCTCAAAAACAGCATAAAACTGCTTTACAGTGCCACGGCTTAAACTAAGTGTTTACCAACAAATTTCTTCATCACTACTATGGCAAATGGGATAAACAACATGGACAAAGTGGTTTCAAGTCACTTTGTGTGGACAATTTCACAGGAAACACAATGTTTCAAAAACAGCCTTATCTCAGCGAGAGAAGCTCAAAAACAGCATAAAACTGCTTTACGGCTTAAACTAAGTGTTTACGAACAAATTTCTTCATCACTACTATGGCAAATGGGATTAACAACATGGACAAAGTGGTTTCAAGTCACTTTGTGTGGGCAATTTCACAGGAAATACAATGTTTCAAAAACAGCCTTATCTCAGCGAGAGAAGCTCAAAAACAGCATAAAACTGCTTTACAGTGCCACGGCTTAAACTAAGTGTTTACGAACACATTTCTTCATCAGCAAATGGGATACACTACATGGCCAATGTGGCTTCACTTTGTGTCTGCAATTACACAGAAAACAGCATTTCAAGACTCACTTTCTCATCCTAATGTAAAACTGCATCACAGCGCCGCGGCTTAAACTAAGTGTTTACAAACAAGTTTCCTACTCAGAACTTTGGCAAATGGGATACACTACATGGGCAAAGTGGTTTCAAGTCACTTTGTGTGGACAATTTCACAGGAAACACAATATTTCAAAAACAGCCTTATCTCAGCGAGAGAAGCTCAAAAACAGCATAAAACTGCTTTACAGTGCCACGGCTTAAACTAAGTGTTTACGAACAAATTTCTTCATCAGCAAATGGGATACACTACATGGCCAATGTGGCTTCACTTTGGTGGTCTGCAATTACACAGAAAAACAGCATTTCAAGACTCACTTTCTCATCCTAATGTAAAACTGCATCACAGCGCCGCGGCTTAAACTAAGTGTTTACAAACAAGTTTCATACTCAGAACTTTGGCAAATGGGATACACTGCATGGGCAAAGTGGTTTCAAGTCACTTTGTGTTGACAATTTCACAGGAAACACAATGTTTCAAAAACAGCCTTATCTCAGCGAGAGAAGCTCAAAAACAGCATAAAACTGCTTTACGGCTTAAACTAAGTGTTTACGAACAAATTTCTTCATCACTACAATGGCAAATGGGATAAACAACATGGACAAAGTGGTTTCAAGTCACTTTGTGTGGACAATTTCACAGGAAACACAATGTTTCAAAAACAGCCTTATCTCAGCGAGAGAAGCTCAAAAACAGCATAAAACTGCTTTACAGTGCCACGGCTTAAACTAAGTGTTTACGAACAAATTTCTTCATCAGCAAATGGGATTCGCTACATGGCCAATGTGGCTTCACTTTGTGTCTGCAATTACACAGAAAACAGCATTTCAAGACTCACTTTCTCATCCTAATGTAAAACTGCATCACAGCGCCGCGGCTTAAACTAAGTGTTTACAAACAAGTTTCATACTCAGAACTTTGGCAAATGGGATACACTACATGGGCAAAGTGGTTTCAAGTCACTTTGTGTGGACAATTTCACAGGAAACACAATGTTTCAAAAACAGCCTTATCTCAGTGAGAGAAGCTCAAAAACAGCATAAACTGCTTTACAGTGCCACGGCTTAAACTAAGTGTTTACGAACAAATTTCTTCATCAGCAAATGGGATTCACTACATGGCCAATGTGGCTTCACTTTGTGTCTGCAATTACACAGAAAACAGCATTTCAAGACTCACTTTCTCATCCTAATGTAAAACTGCATCACAGCGCCGCGGCTTAAACTAAGTGTTTACAAACAAGTTTCATACTCAGAACTTTGGCAAATGGGATACACTACATGGGCAAAGTGGTTTCAAGTCACTTTGTGTGGACAATTTCACAGGAAACACAATGTTTCAAAAACAGCCTTATCTCAGCGAGAGAAGCTCAGAAACAGCATAAAACTGCTTTACGGCTTAAACTAAGTGTTTACGAACAAATTTCTTCATCACTACTATGGCAAATGGGATAAACAACATGGACAAAGTGGTTTCAAGTCACTTTGTGTGGACAATTTCACAGGAAACACAATGGTTTCAAAAACAGCCTTTTCTCAGCGAGAGAAGCTCAAAAACAGCATAAAACTGCTTTACAGTGCCACGGCTTAAACTAAGTGTTTACCAACAAATTTCTTCATCACTACTATGGCAAATGGGATAAACAACATGGACAAAGTGGTTTCAAGTCACTTTGTGTGGACAATTTCACAGGAAACACAATGTTTCAAAAACAGCCTTATCTCAGCGAGAGAAGCTCAAAAACAGCATAAAACTGCTTTACGGCTTAAACTAAGTGTTTACGAACAAATTTCTTCATCACTACTATGGCAAATGGGATTAACAACATGGACAAAGTGGTTTCAAGTCACTTTGTGTGGACAATTTCACAGGAAATACAATGTTTCAAAAACAGCCTTATCTCAGCGAGAGAAGCTCAAAAACAGCATAAAACTGCTTTACAGTGCCACGGCTTAAACTAAGTGTTTACGAACACATTTCTTCATCAGCAAATGGGATACACTACATGGCCAATGTGGCTTCACTTTGTGTCTGCAATTACACAGAAAACAGCATTTCAAGACTCACTTTCTCATCCTAATGTAAAACTGCATCACAGCGCCGCGGCTTAAACTAAGTGTTTACAAACAAGTTTCCTACTCAGAACTTTGGCAAATGGGATACACTACATGGGCAAAGTGGTTTCAAGTCACTTTGTGTGGACAATTTCACAGGAAACACAATATTTCAAAAAACAGCCTTATCTCAGCGAGAGAAGCTCAAAAACAGCATAAAACTGCTTTACAGTGCCACGGCTTAAACTAAGTGTTTACGAACAAATTTCTTCATCAGCAAATGGGATACACTACATGGCCAATGTGGCTTCACTTTGTGTCTGCAATTACACAGAAAACAGCATTTCAAGACTCACTTTCTCATCCTAATGTAAAACTGCATCACAGCGCCGCGGCTTAAACTAAGTGTTTACAAACAAGTTTCATACTCAGAACTTTGGCAAATGGGATACACTGCATGGGCAAAGTGGTTTCAAGTCACTTTGTGTTGACAATTTCACAGGAAACACAATGTTTCAAAAACAGCCTTATCTCAGCGAGAGAAGCTCAAAAACAGCATAAAACTGCTTTACGGCTTAAACTAAGTGTTTACGAACAAATTTCTTCATCACTACTATGGCAAATGGGATAAACAACATGGACAAAGTGGTTTCAAGTCACTTTGTGTGGACAATTTCACAGGAAACACAATGTTTCAAAAACAGCCTTATCTCAGCGAGAGAAGCTCAAAAACAGCATAAAACTGCTTTACAGTGCCACGGCTTAAACTAAGTGTTTACGAACACATTTCTTCATCAGCAAATGGGATACACTACATGGCCAATGTGGCTTCACTTTGTGTCTGCAATTACACAGAAAACAGCATTTCAAGACTCACTTTCTCATCCTAATGTAAAACTGCATCACAGCGCCGCGGCTTAAACTAAGTGTTTACAAACAAGTTTCATACTCAGAACTTTGGCAAATGGGATACACTGCATGGGCAAAGTGGTTTCAAGTCACTTTGTGTTGACAATTTCACAGGAAACACAATGTTTCAAAAACAGCCTTATCTCAGCGAGAGAAGCTCAAAAACAGCATAAAACTGCTTTACAGCTTAAACTAAGTGTTTACAAACAAGTTTCATACTCAGAACTTTGGCAAATGGGATACACTACATGGGCAAAGTGGTTTCAAGTCACTTTGTGTGGACAATTTCACAGGAAACACAATGTTTCAGAAACAGCCTTATCTCAGTGAGAGAAGCTCAAAAACAGCATAAAACTGCTTTACAGTGCCACGGCTTAAACTAAGTGTTTACGAACAAATTTCTTCATCAGCAAATGGGATTCACTACATGGCCAATGTGGCTTCACTTTGTGTCTGCAATTACACAGAAAACAGCATTTCAAGACTCACTTTCTCATCCTAATGTAAAACTGCATCACAGCGCCGCGGCTTAAACTAAGTGTTTACAAACAAGTTTCATACTCAGAACTTTGGCAAATGGGATACACTACATGGGCAAAGTGGTTTCAAGTCACTTTGTGTGGACAATTTCACAGGAAACACAATGTTTCAAAAACAGCCTTACCTCAGCGAGAGAAGCTCAAAAACAGCATAAAACTGCTTTACGGCTTAAACTAAATGTTTACGAACAAATTTCTTCATCACTACTATGGCAAATGGGATAAACAACATGGACAAAGTGGTTTCAAGTCACTTTGTGTGGACAATTTCACAGGAAACACAATGTTTCAAAAACAGCCTTATCTCAGCGAGAGAAGCTCAAAAACAGCATAAAACTGCTTTACAGTGCCACGGCTTAAACTAAGTGTTTACCAACAAATTTCTTCATCACTACTATGGCAAATGGGATAAACAACATGGACAAAGTGGTTTCAAGTCACTTTGTGTGGACAATTTCACAGGAAACACAATGTTTCAAAAACAGCCTTATCTCAGCGAGAGAAGCTCAAAAACAGCATAAAACTGCTTTACGGCTTAAACTAAGTGTTTACGAACAAATTTCTTCATCACTACTATGGCAAATGGGATTAACAACATGGACAAAGTGGTTTCAAGTCACTTTGTGTGGACAATTTCACAGGAAACACAATGTTTCAAAAACAGCCTTATCTCAGCGAGAGAAGCTCAAAAACAGCATAAAACTGCTTTACAGTGCCACGGCTTAAACTAAGTGTTTACGAACAAATTTCTTCATCAGCAAATGGGATTCGCTACATGGCCAATGTGGCTTCACTTTGTGTCTGCAATTACACAGAAAACAGCATTTCAAGACTCACTTTCTCATCCTAATGTAAAACTGCAATACAGCGCCGCGGCTTAAACTAAGTGTTTACAAACAAGTTTCATACTCAGAACTTTGGCAAATGGGATACACTACATGGGCAAAGTGGTTTCAAGTCACTTTGTGTGGACAATTTCACAGGAAACACAATGTTTCAAAAACAGCCTTACCTCAGCGAGAGAAGCTCAAAAACAGCATAAAACTGCTTTACGGCTTAAACTAAGTGTTTACGAACAAATTTCTTCATCACTACTATGGCAAATGGGATAAACAACATGGACAAAGTGGTTTTCAAGTCACTTTGTGTGGACAATTTCACAGGAAACACAATGTTTCAAAAACAGCCTTATCTCAGCGAGAGAAGCTCAAAAACAGCATAAAACTGCTTTACAGTGCCACGGCTTAAACTAAGTGTTACGAACAAATTTCTTCATCAGCAAATGGGATTCGCTACATGGCCAATGTGGCTTCACTTTGTGTCTGCAATTACACAGAAAACAGCATTTCAAGACTCACTTTCTCATCCTAATGTAAAACTGCAATACAGCGCCGCGGCTTAAACTAAGTGTTTACAAACAAGTTTCATACTCAGAACTTTGGCAAATGGGATACACTACATGGGCAAAGTGGTTTCAAGTCACTTTGTGTGGACAATTTCACAGGAAACACAATGTTTCAAAAACAGCCTTATCTCAGTGAGAGAAGCTCAAAAACAGCATAAAACTGCTTTACAGTGCCACGGCTTAAACTAAGTGTTTACGAACAAATTTCTTCATCAGCAAATGGGATTCACTACATGGCCAATGTGGCTTCACTTTGTGTCTGCAATTACACAGAAAACAGCATTTCAAGACTCACTTTCTCATCCTAATGTAAAACTGCATCACAGCGCCGCGGCTTAAACTAAGTGTTTACAAACAAGTTTCATACTCAGAACTTTGGCAAATGGGATACACTACATGGGCAAAGTGGTTTCAAGTCACTTTGTGTGGACAATTTCACAGGAAACACAATGTTTCAAAAACAGCCTTATCTCAGCGAGAGAAGCTCAGAAACAGCATAAAACTGCTTTACGGCTTAAACTAAGTGTTTACCAACAAATTTCTTCATCACTACTATGGCAAATGGGATAAACAACATGGACAAAGTGGTTTCAAGTCACTTTGTGTGGACAATTTCACAGGAAACACAATGTTTTCAAAAACAGCCTTATCTCAGCGAGAGAAGCTCAAAAACAGCATAAAACTGCTTTACAGTGCCACGGCTTAAACTAAGTGTTTACCAACAAATTTCTTCATCACTACTATGGCAAATGGGATAAACAACATGGACAAAGTGGTTTCAAGTCACTTTGTGTGGACAATTTCACAGGAAACACAATGTTTCAAAAACAGCCTTATCTCAGCGAGAGAAGCTCAAAAACAGCATAAAACTGCTTTACGGCTTAAACTAAGTGTTTACGAACAAATTTCTTCATCACTACTATGGCAAATGGGATTAACAACATGGACAAAGTGGTTTCAAGTCACTTTGTGTGGACAATTTCACAGGAAATACAATGTTTCAAAAACAGCCTTATCTCAGCGAGAGAAGCTCAAAAACAGCATAAAACTGCTTTACAGTGCCACGGCTTAAACTAAGTGTTTCACGAACACATTTCTTCATCAGCAAATGGGATACACTACATGGCCAATGTGGCTTCACTTTGTGTCTGCAATTACACAGAAAACAGCATTTCAAGACTCACTTTCTCATCCTAATGTAAAACTGCATCACAGCGCCGCGGCTTAAACTAAGTGTTTACAAACAAGTTTCCTACTCAGAACTTTGGCAAATGGGATACACTACATGGGCAAAGTGGTTTCAAGTCACTTTGTGTGGACAATTTCACAGGAAACACAATATTTCAAAAACAGCCTTATCTCAGCGAGAGAAGCTCAAAAACAGCATAAAACTGCTTTACAGTGCCACGGCTTAAACTAAGTGTTTACGAACAAATTTCTTCATCAGCAAATGGGATACACTACATGGCCAATGTGGCTTCACTTTGTGTCTGCAATTACACAGAAAACAGCATTTCAAGACTCACTTTCTCATCCTAATGTAAAACTGCATCACAGCGCCGCGGCTTAAACTAAGTGTTTACAAACAAGTTTCATACTCAGAACTTTGGCAAATGGGATACACTGCATGGGCAAAGTGGTTTCAAGTCACTTTGTGTTGACAATTTCACAGGAAACACAATGTTTCAAAAACAGCCTTATCTCAGCGAGAGAAGCTCAAAAACAGCATAAAACTGCTTTACGGCTTAAACTAAGTGTTTACGAACAAATTTCTTCATCACTACAATGGCAAATGGGATAAACAACATGGACAAAGTGGTTTCAAGTCACTTTGTGTGGACAATTTCACAGGAAACACAATGTTTCAAAAACACTTATCTCAGTGAGAGAAGCTCAAAAACAGCATAAAACTGCTTTACAGTGCCACGGCTTAAACTAAGTGTTTACGAACAAATTTCTTCATCAGCAAATGGGATTCACTACATGGCCAATGTGGCTTCACTTTGTGTCTGCAATTACACAGAAAACAGCATTTCAAGACTCACTTTCTCATCCTAATGTAAAACTGCATCACAGCGCCGCGGCTTAAACTAAGTGTTTACAAACAAGTTTCATACTCAGAACTTTGGCAAATGGGATACACTACATGGGCAAAGTGGTTTCAAGTCACTTTGTGTGGACAATTTCACAGGAAACACAATGTTTCAAAAACAGCCTTATCTCAGCGAGAGAAGCTCAGAAACAGCATAAAACTGCTTTACGGCTTAAACTAAGTGTTTACGAACAAATTTCTTCATCACTACTATGGCAAATGGGATAAACAACATGGACAAAGTGGTTTCAAGTCACTTTGTGTGGACAATTTCACAGGAAACACAATGTTTCAAAAACAGCCTTTTCTCAGCGAGAGAAGCTCAAAAACAGCATAAAACTGCTTTACAGTGCCACGGCTTAAACTAAGTGTTTACCAACAAATTTCTTCATCACTACTATGGCAAATGGGATAAACAACATGGACAAAGTGGTTTCAAGTCACTTTGTGTGGACAATTTCACAGGAAACACAATGTTTCAAAAACAGCCTTATCTCAGCGAGAGAAGCTCAAAAACAGCATAAAACTGCTTTACGGCTTAAACTAAGTGTTTACGAACAAATTTCTTCATCACTACTATGGCAAATGGGATTAACAACATGGACAAAGTGGTTTCAAGTCACTTTGTGTGGACAATTTCACAGGAAATACAATGTTTCAAAAACAGCCTTATCTCAGCGAGAGAAGCTCAAAAACAGCATAAAACTGCTTTACAGTGCCACGGCTTAAACTAAGTGTTTACGAACACATTTCTTCATCAGCAAATGGGATACACTACATGGCCAATGTGGCTTCACTTTGTGTCTGCAATTACACAGAAAACAGCATTTCAAGACTCACTTTCTCATCCTAATGTAAAACTGCATCACAGCGCCGCGGCTTAAACTAAGTGTTTACAAACAAGTTTCCTACTCAGAACTTTGGCAAATGGGATACACTACATGGGCAAAGTGGTTTCAAGTCACTTTGTGTGGACAATTTCACAGGAAACACAATATTTCAAAAACAGCCTTATCTCAGCGAGAGAAGCTCAAAAACAGCATAAAACTGCTTTACAGTGCCACGGCTTAAACTAAGTGTTTACGAACAAATTTCTTCATCAGCAAATGGGATACACTACATGGCCAATGTGGCTTCACTTTGTGTCTGCAATTACACAGAAAACAGCATTTCAAGACTCACTTTCTCATCCTAATGTAAAACTGCATCACAGCGCCGCGGCTTAAACTAAGTGTTTACAAACAAGTTTCATACTCAGAACTTTGGCAAATGGGATACACTGCATGGGCAAAGTGGTTTCAAGTCACTTTGTGTTGACAATTTCACAGGAAACACAATGTTTCAAAAACAGCCTTATCTCAGCGAGAGAAGCTCAAAAACAGCATAAAACTGCTTTACGGCTTAAACTAAGTGTTTACGAACAAATTTCTTCATCACTACTATGGCAAATGGGATAAACAACATGGACAAAGTGGTTTCAAGTCACTTTGTGTTGACAATTTCACAGGAAACACAATGTTTCAAAAACAGCCTTATCTCAGCGAGAGAAGCTCAAAAACAGCATAAAACTGCTTTACAGTGCCACGGCTTAAACTAAGTGTTTACGAACAAATTTCTTCATCAGCAAATGGGATACACTACATGGCCAATGTGGCTTCACTTTGTGTCTGCAATTACACAGAAAACAGCATTTTAAGACTCACTTTCTCATCCTAATGTAAAACTGCATCACAGCGCCGCGGCTTAAACTAAGTGTTTACAAACAAGTTTCATACTCAGAACTTTGGCAAATGGGATACACTACATGGGCAAAGTGGTTTCAAGTCACTTTGTGTGGACAATTTCACAGGAAACACAATGTTTCAAAAACAGCCTTATCTCAGCGAGAGAAGCTCAAAAACAGCATAAAACTGCTTTACAGTGCCACGGCTTAAACTAAGTGTTTACCAACAAATTTCTTCATCACTACTATGGCAAATGGGATAAACAACATGGACAAAGTGGTTTCAAGTCACTTTGTGTGGACAATTTCACAGGAAACACAATGTTTCAAAAACAGCCTTATCTCAGCGAGAGAAGCTCAAAAACAGCATAAAACTGCTTTACGGCTTAAACTAAGTGTTTACGAACAAATTTCTTCATCACTACTATGGCAAATGGGATTAACAACATGGACAAAGTGGTTTCAAGTCACTTTGTGTGGACAATTTCACAGGAAACACAATGTTTCAAAAACAGCCTTATCTCAGCGAGAGAAGCTCAAAAACAGCATAAAACTGCTTTACAGTGCCACGGCTTTAACTAAGTGTTTACGAACAAATTTCTTCATCAGCAAATGGGATACACTACATGGCCAATGTGGCTTCACTTTGTGTCTGCAATTACACAGAAAACAGCATTTCAAGACTCACTTTCTCATCCTAATGTAAAACTGCATCACAGCGCCGCGGCTTAAACTAAGTGTTTACAAACAAGTTTCATACTCAGAACTTTGGCAAATGGGATACACTACATGGGCAAAGTGGTTTCAAGTCACTTTGTGTGGACAATTTCACAGGAAACACAATGTTTCAAAAACAGCCTTATCTCAGCGAGAGAAGCTCAAAAACAGCATAAAACTGCTTTACAGTGCCACGGCTTAAACTAAGTGTTTACGAACACATTTCTTCATCAGCAAATGGGATACACTACATGGCCAATGTGGCTTCACTTTGTGTCTGCAATTACACAGAAAACAGCATTTCAAGACTCACTTTCTCATCCTAATGTAAAACTGCATCACAGCGCCGCGGCTTAAACTAAGTGTTTACAAACAAGTTTCCTACTCAGAACTTTGGCAAATGGGATACACTACATGGGCAAAGTGGTTTCAAGTCACTTTGTGTGGACAATTTCACAGGAAACACAATATTTCAAAAACAGCCTTATCTCAGCGAGAGAAGCTCAAAAACAGCATAAAACTGCTTTACAGTGCCACGGCTTAAACTAAGTGTTTACGAACAAATTTCTTCATCAGCAAATGGGATACACTACATGGCCAATGTGGCTTCACTTTGTGTCTGCAATTACACAGAAAACAGCATTTCAAGACTCACTTTCTCATCCTAATGTAAAACTGCATCACAGCGCCGCGGCTTAAACTAAGTGTTTATAAACAAGTTTCATACTCAGAACTTTGGCAAATGGGATACACTGCATGGGCAAAGTGGTTTCAAGTCACTTTGTGTGGACAATTTCACAGGAAACACAATGTTTCAAAAACAGCCTTATCTCAGCGAGAGAAGCTCAAAAACAGCATAAAACTGCTTTACAGTGCCACGGCTTAAACTAAGTGTTTACGAACAAATTTCTTCATCACTACTATGGCAAATGGGATAAACAACATGGACAAAGTGGATTCAAGTCACTTTGTGTGGACAATTTCACAGGAAACACAATGTTTCAAAAACAGCCTTATCTCAGCGAGAGAAGCTCAAAAACAGCATAAAACTGCTTTACAGTGCCACGGCTTAAACTAAGTGTTTACCAACAAATTTCTTCATCACTACTATGGCAAATGGGATAAACAACATGGACAAAGTGGTTTCAAGTCACTTTGTGTGGACAATTTCACAGGAAACACAATGTTTCAAAAACAGCCTTATCTCAGCGAGAGAAGCTCAAAAACAGCATAAAACTGCTTTACGGCTTAAACTAAGTGTTTACGAACAAATTTCTTCATCACTACTATGGCAAATGGGATTAACAACATGGACAAAGTGGTTTCAAGTCACTTTGTGTGGACAATTTCACAGGAAACACAATGTTTCAAAAACAGCCTTATCTCAGCGAGAGAAGCTCAAAAACAGCATAAAACTGCTTTACAGTGCCACGGCTTAAACTAAGTGTTTACGAACAAATTTCTTCATCAGCAAATGGGATACACTACATGGCCAATGTGGCTTCACTTTGTGTCTGCAATTACACAGAAAACAGCATTTCAAGACTCACTTTCTCATCCTAATGTAAAACTGCATCACAGCGCCGCGGCTTAAACTAAGTGTTTACAAACAAGTTTCATACTCAGAACTTTGGCAAATGGGATACACTACATGGACAAAGTGGTTTCAAGTCACTTTGTGTGGACAATTTCACAGGAAACACAATGTTTCAAAAACAGCCTTATCTCAGCGAGAGAAGCTCAAAAACAGCATAAAACTGCTTTACAGTGCCACGGCTTAAACTAAGTGTTTACGAACAAATTTCTTCATCAGCAAATGGGATACACTACATGGCCAATGTGGCTTCACTTTGTGTCTGCAATTACACAGAAAACAGCATTTCAAGACTCACTTTCTCATCCTAATGTAAAACTGCATCACAGCGCCGCGGCTTAAACTAAGTGTTTACAAACAAGTTTCATACTCAGAACTTTGGCAAATGGGATACACTACATGGGCAAAGTGGTTTCAAGTCACTTTGTGTGGACAATTTCACAGGAAACACAATGTTTCAAAAACAGCCTTATCTCAGCGAGAGAAGCTCAAAAACAGCATAAAACTGCTTTACAGTGCCACGGCTTAAACTAAGTGTTTACGAACACATTTCTTCATCAGCAAATGGGATACACTACATGGCCAATGTGGCTTCACTTTGTGTCTGCAATTACACAGAAAACAGCATTTCAAGACTCACTTTCTCATCCTAATGTAAAACTGCATCACAGCGCCGCGGCTTAAACTAAGTGTTTACAAACAAGTTTCATACTCAGAACTTTGGCAAATGGGATACACTACATGGGCAAAGTGGTTTCAAGTCACTTTGTGTGGACAATTTCACAGGAAACACAATGTTTCAAAAACAGCCTTATCTCAGCGAGAGAAGCTCAAAAACAGCATAAAACTGCTTTACAGTGCCACGGCTTAAACTAAGTGTTTACCAACAAATTTCTTCATCACTACTATGGCAAATGGGATAAACAACATGGACAAAGTGGATTCAAGTCACTTTGTGTGGACAATTTCACAGGAAACACAATGTTTCAAAAACAGCCTTATCTCAGCGAGAGAAGCTCAAAAACAGCATAAAACTGCTTTACGGCTTAAACTAAGTGTTTACGAACAAATTTCTTCATCACTACTATGGCAAATGGGATAAACAACATGGACAAAGTGGTTTCATGTCACTTTGTGTGGACAATTTCACAGGAAACACAATGTTTCAAAAACAGCCTTATCTCAGCGAGAGAAGCTCAAAAACAGCATAAAACTGCTTTACAGTGCCACGGCTTAAACTACGTGTTTACGAACAAATTTCTTCATCAGCAAATGGGATACACTACATGGCCAATGTGGCTTCACTTTGTGTCTGCAATTACACAGAAAACAGCATTTCAAGACTCACTTTCTCATCCTAACGTAAAACTGCATCACAGCGCCGCGGCTTAAACTAAGTGTTTACAAACAAGTTTCATACTCAGAACTTTGGCAAATGGGATACACTACATGGGCAAAGTGGTTTCAAGTCACTTTGTGTGGACAATTTCACAGGAAACACAATGTTTCAAAAACAGCCTTATCTCAGCGAGAGAAGCTCAAAAACAGCATAAAACTGCTTTACAGTGCCACGGCTTAAACTAAGTGTTTACGAACAAATTTCTTCATCAGCAAATGGGATACACTACATGGCCAATGTGGCTTCACTTTGTGTCTGCAATTACACAGAAAACAGCATTTCAAGACTCACTTTCTCATCCTAATGTAAAACTGCATCACAGCGCCGCGGCTTAAACTAAGTGTTTATAAACAAGTTTCATACTCAGAACTTTGGCAAATGGGATACACTGCATGGGCAAAGTGGTTTCAAGTCACTTTGTGTGGACAATTTCACAGGAAACACAATGTTTCAAAAACAGCCTTATCTCAGCGAGAGAAGCTCAAAAACAGCATAAAACTGCTTTACAGTGCCACGGCTTAAACTAAGTGTTTACGAACAAATTTCTTCATCACTACTATGGCAAATGGGATAAACAACATGGACAAAGTGGATTCAAGTCACTTTGTGTGGACAATTTCACAGGAAACACAATGTTTCAAAAACAGCCTTATCTCAGCGAGAGAAGCTCAAAAACAGCATAAAACTGCTTTACAGTGCCACGGCTTAAACTAAGTGTTTACCAACAAATTTCTTCATCACTACTATGGCAAATGGGATAAACAACATGGACAAAGTGGTTTCAAGTCACTTTGTGTGGACAATTTCACAGGAAACACAATGTTTCAAAAACAGCCTTATCTCAGCGAGAGAAGCTCAAAAACAGCATAAAACTGCTTTACGGCTTAAACTAAGTGTTTACGAACAAATTTCTTCATCACTACTATGGCAAATGGGATTAACAACATGGACAAAGTGGTTTCAAGTCACTTTGTGTGGACAATTTCACAGGAAACACAATGTTTCAAAAACAGCCTTATCTCAGCGAGAGAAGCTCAAAAACAGCATAAAACTGCTTTACAGTGCCACGGCTTAAACTAAGTGTTTACGAACAAATTTCTTCATCAGCAAATGGGATACACTACATGGCCAATGTGGCTTCACTTTGTGTCTGCAATTACACAGAAAACAGCATTTCAAGACTCACTTTCTCATCCTAATGTAAAACTGCATCACAGCGCCGCGGCTTAAACTAAGTGTTTACAAACAAGTTTCATACTCAGAACTTTGGCAAATGGGATACACTACATGGACAAAGTGGTTTCAAGTCACTTTGTGTGGACAATTTCACAGGAAACACAATGTTTCAAAAACAGCCTTATCTCAGCGAGAGAAGCTCAAAAACAGCATAAAACTGCTTTACAGTGCCACGGCTTAAACTAAGTGTTTACGAACAAATTTCTTCATCACTACTATGGCAAATGGGATAAACAACATGGACAAAGTGGATTCAAGTCACTTTGTGTGGACAATTTCACAGGAAACACAATGTTTCAAAAACAGCCTTATCTCAGCGAGAGAAGCTCAAAAACAGCATAAAACTGCTTTACGGCTTAAACTAAGTGTTTACGAACAAATTTCTTCATCACTACTATGGCAAATGGGATAAACAACATGGACAAAGTGGTTTCAAGTCACTTTGTGTGGACAATTTCACAGGAAACACAATGTTTCAAAAACAGCCTTATCTCAGCGAGAGAAGCTCAAAAACAGCATAAAACTGCTTTACAGTGCCACGGCTTAAACTACGTGTTTACGAACAAATTTCTTCATCAGCAAATGGGATACACTACATGGCCAATGTGGCTTCACTTTGTGTCTGCAATTACACAGAAAACAGCATTTCAAGACTCACTTTCTCATCCTAATGTAAAACTGCATCACAGCGCCGCGGCTTAAACTAAGTGTTTACAAACAAGTTTCCTACTCAGAACTTTGGCAAATGGGATACACTACATGGGCAAAGTGGTTTCAAGTCACTTTGTGTGGACAATTTCACAGGAAACACAATGTTTCAAAAACAGCCTTATCTCAGCGAGAGAAGCTCAAAAACAGCATAAAACTGCTTTACAGTGCCACGGCTTAAACTAAGTGTTTACGAACAAATTTCTTCATCAGCAAATGGGATACACTGCATGGCCAATGTGGCTTCACTTTGTGTCTGCAATTACACAGAAAACAGCATTTCAAGACTCACTTTCTCATCCTAATGTAAAACTGCATCACAGCGCCGTGGCTTAAACTAAGTGTTTACAAACAAGTTTCATACTCAGAACTTTGGCAAATGGGATACACTACATGGGCAAAGTGGTTTCAAGTCACTTTGTGTGGACAATTTCACAGGAAACACAATGTTTCAAAAACAGCCTTATCTCAGCGAGAGAAGCTCAAAAACAGCATAAAACTGCTTTACAGTGCCACGGCTTAAACTAAGTGTTTACGAACAAATTTCTTCATCACTACTATGGCAAATGGGATAAACAACATGGACAAAGTGGATTCAAGTCACTTTGTGTGGACAATTTCACAGGAAACACAATGTTTCAAAAACAGCCTTATCTCAGCGAGAGAAGCTCAAAAACAGCATAAAACTGCTTTACGGCTTAAACTAAGTGTTTACGAACAAATTTCTTCATCACTACTATGGCAAATGGGATAAACAACATGGACAAAGTGGTTTCAAGTCACTTTGTGTGGACAATTTCACAGGAAACACAATGTTTCAAAAACAGCCTTATCTCAGCGAGAGAAGCTCAAAAACAGCATAAAACTGCTTTACAGTGCCACGGCTTAAACTACGTGTTTACGAACAAATTTCTTCATCAGCAAATGGGATACACTACATGGCCAATGTGGCTTCACTTTGTGTCTGCAATTACACAGAAAACAGCATTTCAAGACTCACTTTCTCATCCTAATGTAAAACTGCATGACAGCGCCGCGGCTTAAACTAAGTGTTTACAAACAAGTTTCATACTCAGAACTTTGGCAAATGGGATACACTACATGGGCAAAGTGGTTTCAAGTCACTTTGTGTGGACAATTTCACAGGAAACACAATGTTTCAAAAACAGCCTTATCTCAGCAAGAGAAGCTCAAAAACAGCATAAAACTGCTTTACAGTGCCACGGCTTAAACTAAGTGTTTACGAACAAATTTCTTCATCAGCAAATGGGATACACTACATGGCCAATGTGGCTTCACTTTGTGTCTGCAATTACACAGAAAACAGCATTTCAAGACTCACTTTCTCATCCTAATGTAAAACTGCATCACAGCGCCGCGGCTTAAACTAAGTGTTTACAAACAAGTTTCATACTCAGAACTTTGGCAAATGGGATACACTGCATGGGCAAAGTGGTTTCAAGTCACTTTGTGTGGACAATTTCACAGGAAACACAATGTTTCAAAAACAGCCTTATCTCAGCGAGAGAAGCTCAAAAACAGCATAAAACTGCTTTACAGTGCCACGGCTTAAACTAAGTGTTTACGAACAAATTTCTTCATCACTACTATGGCAAATGGGATAAACAACATGGACAAAGTGGATTCAAGTCACTTTGTGTGGACAATTTCACAGGAAACACAATGTTTCAAAAACAGCCTTACCTCAGCGAGAGAAGCTCAAAAACAGCATAAAACTGCTTTACGGCTTAAACTAAGTGTTTACGAACAAATTTCTTCATCACTACTATGGCAAATGGGATAAACAACATGGACAAAGTGGTTTCAAGTCACTTTGTGTGGACAATTTCACAGGAAACACAATGTTTCAAAAACAGCCTTATCTCAGCGAGAGAAGCTCAAAAACAGCATAAAACTGCTTTACAGTGCCACGGCTTAAACTAAGTGTTTACGAACAAATTTCTTCATCAGCAAATGGGATACACTACATGGCCAATGTGGCTTCACTTTGTGTCTGCAATTACACAGAAAACAGCATTTCAAGACTCACTTTCTCATCCTAATGTAAAACTGCATCACAGCGCCGCGGCTTAAACTAAGTGTTTATAAACAAGTTTCATACTCAGAACTTTGGCAAATGGGATACACTGCATGGGCAAAGTGGTTTCAAGTCACTTTGTGTGGACAATTTCACAGGAAACACAATGTTTCAAAAACAGCCTTATCTCAGCGAGAGAAGCTCAAAAACAGCATAAAACTGCTTTACAGTGCCACGGCTTAAACTAAGTGTTTACGAACAAATTTCTTCATCACTACTATGGCAAATGGGATAAACAACATGGACAAAGTGGATTCAAGTCACTTTGTGTGGACAATTTCACAGGAAACACAATGTTTCAAAAACAGCCTTATCTCAGCGAGAGAAGCTCAAAAACAGCATAAAACTGCTTTACAGTGCCACGGCTTAAACTAAGTGTTTACGAACAAATTTCTTCATCACTACTATGGCAAATGGGATTAACAACATGGACAAAGTGGTTTCAAGTCACTTTGTGTGGACAATTTCACAGGAAACACAATGTTTCAAAAACAGCCTTATCTCAGCGAGAGAAGCTCAAAAACAGCATAAAACTGCTTTACAGTGCCACGGCTTAAACTAAGTGTTTACGAACACATTTCTTCATCAGCAAATGGGATACACTACATGGCCAATGTGGCTTCACTTTGTGTCTGCAATTACACAGAAAACAGCATTTCAAGACTCACTTTCTCATCCTAATGTAAAACTGCATCACAGCGCCGCGGCTTAAACTAAGTGTTTACAAACAAGTTTCATACTCAGAACTTTGGCAAATGGGATACACTACATGGGCAAAGTGGTTTCAAGTCACTTTGTGTGGACAATTTCACAGGAAATACAATGTTTCAAAAACAGCCTTATCTCAGCGAGAGAAGCTCAAAAACAGCATAAAACTGCTTTACAGTGCCACGGCTTAAACTAAGTGTTTACGAACACATTTCTTCATCAGCAAATGGGATACACTACATGGCCAATGTGGCTTCACTTTGTGTCTGCAATTACACAGAAAACAGCATTTCAAGACTCACTTTCTCATCCTAATGTAAAACTGCATCACAGCGCCGCGGCTTAAACTAAGTGTTTACAAACAAGTTTCCTACTCAGAACTTTGGCAAATGGGATACACTACATGGGCAAAGTGGTTTCAAGTCACTTTGTGTGGACAATTTCACAGGAAACACAATATTTCAAAAACAGCCTTATCTCAGCGAGAGAAGCTCAAAAACAGCATAAAACTGCTTTACAGTGCCACGGCTTAAACTAAGTGTTTACGAACAAATTTCTTCATCAGCAAATGGGATACACTACATGGCCAATGTGGCTTCACTTTGTGTCTGCAATTACACAGAAAACAGCATTTCAAGACTCACTTTCTCATCCTAATGTAAAACTGCATCACAGCGCCGCGGCTTAAACTAAGTGTTTACAAACAAGTTTCATACTCAGAACTTTGGCAAATGGGATACACTGCATGGGCAAAGTGGTTTCAAGTCACTTTGTGTTGACAATTTCACAGGAAACACAATGTTTCAAAAACAGCCTTATCTCAGCGAGAGAAGCTCAAAAACAGCATAAAACTGCTTTACGGCTTAAACTAAGTGTTTACGAACAAATTTCTTCATCACTACTATGGCAAATGGGATAAACAACATGGACAAAGTGGTTTCAAGTCACTTTGTGTTGACAATTTCACAGGAAACACAATGTTTCAAAAACAGCCTTATCTCAGCGAGAGAAGCTCAAAAACAGCATAAAACTGCTTTACAGTGCCACGGCTTAAACTAAGTGTTTACGAACAAATTTCTTCATCAGCAAATGGGATTCACTACATGGCCAATGTGGCTTCACTTTGTGTCTGCAATTACACAGAAAACAGCATTTTAAGACTCACTTTCTCATCCTAATGTAAAACTGCATCACAGCGCCGAGGCTTAAACTAAGTGTTTACAAACAAGTTTCATACTCAGAACTTTGGCAAATGGGATACACTACATGGGCAAAGTGGTTTCAAGTCACTTTGTGTGGACAATTTCACAGGAAACACAATGTTTCAAAAACAGCCTTACCTCAGCGAGAGAAGCTCAAAAACAGCATAAAACTGCTTTACGGCTTAAACTAAGTGTTTACGAACAAATTTCTTCATCACTACTATGGCAAATGGGATAAACAACATGGACAAAGTGGTTTCAAGTCACTTTGTGTGGACAATTTCACAGGAAACACAATGTTTCAAAAACAGCCTTATCTCAGCGAGAGAAGCTCAAAAACAGCATAAAACTGCTTTACAGTGCCACGGCTTAAACTAAGTGTTTACCAACAAATTTCTTCATCACTATTATGGCAAATGGGATAAACAACATGGACAAAGTGGTTTCAAGTCACTTTGTGTGGACAATTTCACAGGAAACACAATGTTTCAAAAACAGCCTTATCTCAGCGAGAGAAGCTCAAAAACAGCATAAAACTGCTTTACGGCTTAAACTAAGTGTTTACGAACAAATTTCTTCATCACTACTATGGCAAATGGGATTAACAACATGGACAAAGTGGTTTCAAGTCACTTTGTGTGGACAATTTCACAGGAAACACAATGTTTCAAAAACAGCCTTATCTCAGCGAGAGAAGCTCAAAAACAGCATAAAACTGCTTTACGGCTTAAACTAAGTGTTTACGAACAAATTTCTTCATCAGCAAATGGGATACACTACATGGCCAATGTGGCTTCACTTTGTGTCTGCAATTACACAGAAAACAGCATTTCAAGACTCACTTTCTCATCCTAATGTAAAACTGCATCACAGCGCCGCGGCTTAAACTAAGTGTTTATAAACAAGTTTCATACTCAGAACTTTGGCAAATGGGATACACTGCATGGGCAAAGTGGTTTCAAGTCACTTTGTGTGGACAATTTCACAGGAAACACAATGTTTCAAAAACAGCCTTATCTCAGCGAGAGAAGCTCAAAAACAGCATAAAACTGCTTTACAGTGCCACGGCTTAAACTAAGTGTTTACGAACAAATTTCTTCATCACTACTATGGCAAATGGGATAAACAACATGGACAAAGTGGATTCAAGTCACTTTGTGTGGACAATTTCACAGGAAACACAATGTTTCAAAAACAGCCTTATCTCAGCGAGAGAAGCTCAAAAACAGCATAAAACTGCTTTACAGTGCCACGGCTTAAACTAAGTGTTTACGAACAAATTTCTTCATCACTACTATGGCAAATGGGATTAACAACATGGACAAAGTGGTTTCAAGTCACTTTGTGTGGACAATTTCACAGGAAACACAATGTTTCAAAAACAGCCTTATCTCAGCGAGAGAAGCTCAAAAACAGCATAAAACTGCTTTACAGTGCCACGGCTTAAACTAAGTGTTTACGAACACATTTCTTCATCAGCAAATGGGATACACTACATGGCCAATGTGGCTTCACTTTGTGTCTGCAATTACACAGAAAACAGCATTTCAAGACTCACTTTCTCATCCTAATGTAAAACTGCATCACAGCGCCGCGGCTTAAACTAAGTGTTTACAAACAAGTTTCATACTCAGAACTTTGGCAAATGGGATACACTACATGGGCAAAGTGGTTTCAAGTCACTTTGTGTGGACAATTTCACAGGAAATACAATGTTTCAAAAACAGCCTTATCTCAGCGAGAGAAGCTCAAAAACAGCATAAAACTGCTTTACAGTGCCACGGCTTAAACTAAGTGTTTACGAACACATTTCTTCATCAGCAAATGGGATACACTACATGGCCAATGTGGCTTCACTTTGTGTCTGCAATTACACAGAAAACAGCATTTCAAGACTCACTTTCTCATCCTAATGTAAAACTGCATCACAGCGCCGCGGCTTAAACTAAGTGTTTACAAACAAGTTTCCTACTCAGAACTTTGGCAAATGGGATACACTACATGGGCAAAGTGGTTTCAAGTCACTTTGTGTGGACAATTTCACAGGAAACACAATATTTCAAAAACAGCCTTATCTCAGCGAGAGAAGCTCAAAAACAGCATAAAACTGCTTTACAGTGCCACGGCTTAAACTAAGTGTTTACGAACAAATTTCTTCATCAGCAAATGGGATACACTACATGGCCAATGTGGCTTCACTTTGTGTCTGCAATTACACAGAAAACAGCATTTCAAGACTCACTTTCTCATCCTAATGTAAAACTGCATCACAGCGCCGCGGCTTAAACTAAGTGTTTACAAACAAGTTTCATACTCAGAACTTTGGCAAATGGGATACACTGCATGGGCAAAGTGGTTTCAAGTCACTTTGTGTTGACAATTTCACAGGAAACACAATGTTTCAAAAACAGCCTTATCTCAGCGAGAGAAGCTCAAAAACAGCATAAAACTGCTTTACGGCTTAAACTAAGTGTTTACGAACAAATTTCTTCATCACTACTATGGCAAATGGGATAAACAACATGGACAAAGTGGTTTCAAGTCACTTTGTGTTGACAATTTCACAGGAAACACAATGTTTCAAAAACAGCCTTATCTCAGCGAGAGAAGCTCAAAAACAGCATAAAACTGCTTTACAGTGCCACGGCTTAAACTAAGTGTTTACGAACAAATTTCTTCATCAGCAAATGGGATTCACTACATGGCCAATGTGGCTTCACTTTGTGTCTGCAATTACACAGAAAACAGCATTTTAAGACTCACTTTCTCATCCTAATGTAAAACTGCATCACAGCGCCGAGGCTTAAACTAAGTGTTTACAAACAAGTTTCATACTCAGAACTTTGGCAAATGGGATACACTACATGGGCAAAGTGGTTTCAAGTCACTTTGTGTGGACAATTTCACAGGAAACACAATGTTTCAAAAACAGCCTTACCTCAGCGAGAGAAGCTCAAAAACAGCATAAAACTGCTTTACGGCTTAAACTAAGTGTTTACGAACAAATTTCTTCATCACTACTATGGCAAATGGGATAAACAACATGGACAAAGTGGTTTCAAGTCACTTTGTGTGGACAATTTCACAGGAAACACAATGTTTCAAAAACAGCCTTATCTCAGCGAGAGAAGCTCAAAAACAGCATAAAACTGCTTTACAGTGCCACGGCTTAAACTAAGTGTTTACCAACAAATTTCTTCATCACTATTATGGCAAATGGGATAAACAACATGGACAAAGTGGTTTCAAGTCACTTTGTGTGGACAATTTCACAGGAAACACAATGTTTCAAAAACAGCCTTATCTCAGCGAGAGAAGCTCAAAAACAGCATAAAACTGCTTTACGGCTTAAACTAAGTGTTTACGAACAAATTTCTTCATCACTACTATGGCAAATGGGATTAACAACATGGACAAAGTGGTTTCAAGTCACTTTGTGTGGACAATTTCACAGGAAACACAATGTTTCAAAAACAGCCTTATCTCAGCGAGAGAAGCTCAAAAACAGCATAAAACTGCTTTACAGTGCCACGGCTTAAACTAAGTGTTTACGAACAAATTTCTTCATCAGCAAATGGGATACACTACATGGCCAATGTGGCTTCACTTTGTGTCTGCAATTACACAGAAAACAGCATTTCAAGACTCACTTTCTCATCCTAATGTAAAACTGCATCACAGCGCCGCGGCTTAAACTAAGTGTTTACAAACAAGTTTCATACTCAGAACTTTGGCAAATGGGATACACTGCATGGGCAAAGTGGTTTCAAGTCACTTTGTGTTGACAATTTCACAGGAAACACAATGTTTCAAAAACAGCCTTATCTCAGCGAGAGAAGCTCAAAAACAGCATAAAACTGCTTTACGGCTTAAACTAAGTGTTTACGAACAAATTTCTTCATCACTACTATGGCAAATGGGATAAACAACATGGACAAAGTGGTTTCAAGTCACTTTGTGTTGACAATTTCACAGGAAACACAATGTTTCAAAAACAGCCTTATCTCAGCGAGAGAAGCTCAAAAACAGCATAAAACTGCTTTACAGTGCCACGGCTTAAACTAAGTGTTTACGAACAAATTTCTTCATCAGCAAATGGGATTCACTACATGGCCAATGTGGCTTCACTTTGTGTCTGCAATTACACAGAAAACAGCATTTTAAGACTCACTTTCTCATCCTAATGTAAAACTGCATCACAGCGCCGCGGCTTAAACTAAGTGTTTACAAACAAGTTTCATACTCAGAACTTTGGCAAATGGGATACACTACATGGGCAAAGTGGTTTCAAGTCACTTTGTGTGGATAATTTCACAGGAAACACAATGTTTCAAAAACAGCCTTACCTCAGCGAGAGAAGCTCAAAAACAGCATAAAACTGCTTTACGGCTTAAACTAAGTGTTTACGAACAAATTTCTTCATCACTACTATGGCAAATGGGATAAACAACATGGACAAAGTGGTTTCAAGTCACTTTGTGTGGACAATTTCACAGGAAACACAATGTTTCAAAAACAGCCTTATCTCAGCGAGAGAAGCTCAAAAACAGCATAAAACTGCTTTACAGTGCCACGGCTTAAACTAAGTGTTTACCAACAAATTTCTTCATCACTACTATGGCAAATGGGATAAACAACATGGACAAAGTGGTTTCAAGTCACTTTGTGTGGACAATTTCACAGGAAACACAATGTTTCAAAAACAGCCTTATCTCAGCGAGAGAAGCTCAAAAACAGCATAAAACTGCTTTACGGCTTAAACTAAGTGTTTACGAACAAATTTCTTCATCACTACTATGGCAAATGGGATTAACAACATGGACAAAGTGGTTTCAAGTCACTTTGTGTGGACAATTTCACAGGAAACACAATGTTTCAAAAACAGCCTTATCTCAGCGAGAGAAGCTCAAAAACAGCATAAAACTGCTTTACGGCTTAAACTAAGTGTTTACGAACAAATTTCTTCATCACTACTATGGCAAATGGGATAAACAACATGGACAAAGTGGTTTCAAGTCACTTTGTGTGGACAATTTCACAGGAAACACAATGTTTCAAAAACAGCCTTATCTCAGCGAGAGAAGCTCAAAAACAGCATAAAACTGCTTTACAGTGCCACGGCTTAAACTACGTGTTTACGAACAAATTTCTTCATCAGCAAATGGGATACACTACATGGCCAATGTGGCTTCACTTTGTGTCTGCAATTACACAGAAAACAGCATTTCAAGACTCACTTTCTCATCCTAATGTAAAACTGCATGACAGCGCCGCGGCTTAAACTAAGTGTTTACAAACAAGTTTCATACTCAGAACTTTGGCAAATGGGATACACTACATGGGCAAAGTGGTTTCAAGTCACTTTGTGTGGACAATTTCACAGGAAACACAATGTTTCAAAAACAGCCTTATCTCAGCAAGAGAAGCTCAAAAACAGCATAAAACTGCTTTACAGTGCCACGGCTTAAACTAAGTGTTTACGAACAAATTTCTTCATCAGCAAATGGGATACACTACATGGCCAATGTGGCTTCACTTTGTGTCTGCAATTACACAGAAAACAGCATTTCAAGACTCACTTTCTCATCCTAATGTAAAACTGCATCACAGCGCCGCGGCTTAAACTAAGTGTTTACAAACAAGTTTCATACTCAGAACTTTGGCAAATGGGATACACTGCATGGGCAAAGTGGTTTCAAGTCACTTTGTGTGGACAATTTCACAGGAAACACAATGTTTCAAAAACAGCCTTATCTCAGCGAGAGAAGCTCAAAAACAGCATAAAACTGCTTTACAGTGCCACGGCTTAAACTAAGTGTTTACGAACAAATTTCTTCATCACTACTATGGCAAATGGGATAAACAACATGGACAAAGTGGATTCAAGTCACTTTGTGTGGACAATTTCACAGGAAACACAATGTTTCAAAAACAGCCTTACCTCAGCGAGAGAAGCTCAAAAACAGCATAAAACTGCTTTACAGTGCCACGGCTTAAACTAAGTGTTTACGAACAAATTTCTTCATCAGCAAATGGGATACACTACATGGCCAATGTGGCTTCACTTTGTGTCTGCAATTACACAGAAAACAGCATTTCAAGACTCACTTTCTCATCCTAATGTAAAACTGCATCACAGCGCCGCGGCTTAAACTAAGTGTTTACAAACAAGTTTCATACTCAGAACTTTGGCAAATGGGATACACTGCATGGGCAAAGTGGTTTCAAGTCACTTTGTGTTGACAATTTCACAGGAAACACAATGTTTCAAAAACAGCCTTATCTCAGCGAGAGAAGCTCAAAAACAGCATAAAACTGCTTTACGGCTTAAACTAAGTGTTTACGAACAAATTTCTTCATCACTACTATGGCAAATGGGATAAACAACATGGACAAAGTGGTTTCAAGTCACTTTGTGTTGACAATTTCACAGGAAACACAATGTTTCAAAAACAGCCTTATCTCAGCGAGAGAAGCTCAAAAACAGCATAAAACTGCTTTACAGTGCCACGGCTTAAACTAAGTGTTTACGAACAAATTTCTTCATCAGCAAATGGGATTCACTACATGGCCAATGTGGCTTCACTTTGTGTCTGCAATTACACAGAAAACAGCATTTTAAGACTCACTTTCTCATCCTAATGTAAAACTGCATCACAGCGCCGCGGCTTAAACTAAGTGTTTACAAACAAGTTTCATACTCAGAACTTTGGCAAATGGGATACACTACATGGGCAAAGTGGTTTCAAGTCACTTTGTGTGGATAATTTCACAGGAAACACAATGTTTCAAAAACAGCCTTACCTCAGCGAGAGAAGCTCAAAAACAGCATAAAACTGCTTTACGGCTTAAACTAAGTGTTTACGAACAAATTTCTTCATCACTACTATGGCAAATGGGATAAACAACATGGACAAAGTGGTTTCAAGTCACTTTGTGTGGACAATTTCACAGGAAACACAATGTTTCAAAAACAGCCTTATCTCAGCGAGAGAAGCTCAAAAACAGCATAAAACTGCTTTACAGTGCCACGGCTTAAACTAAGTGTTTACCAACAAATTTCTTCATCACTACTATGGCAAATGGGATAAACAACATGGACAAAGTGGTTTCAAGTCACTTTGTGTGGACAATTTCACAGGAAACACAATGTTTCAAAAACAGCCTTATCTCAGCGAGAGAAGCTCAAAAACAGCATAAAACTGCTTTACGGCTTAAACTAAGTGTTTACGAACAAATTTCTTCATCACTACTATGGCAAATGGGATTAACAACATGGACAAAGTGGTTTCAAGTCACTTTGTGTGGACAATTTCACAGGAAACACAATGTTTCAAAAACAGCCTTATCTCAGCGAGAGAAGCTCAAAAACAGCATAAAACTGCTTTACGGCTTAAACTAAGTGTTTACGAACAAATTTCTTCATCACTACTATGGCAAATGGGATAAACAACATGGACAAAGTGGTTTCAAGTCACTTTGTGTGGACAATTTCACAGGAAACACAATGTTTCAAAAACAGCCTTATCTCAGCGAGAGAAGCTCAAAAACAGCATAAAACTGCTTTACAGTGCCACGGCTTAAACTACGTGTTTACGAACAAATTTCTTCATCAGCAAATGGGATACACTACATGGCCAATGTGGCTTCACTTTGTGTCTGCAATTACACAGAAAACAGCATTTCAAGACTCACTTTCTCATCCTAATGTAAAACTGCATGACAGCGCCGCGGCTTAAACTAAGTGTTTACAAACAAGTTTCATACTCAGAACTTTGGCAAATGGGATACACTACATGGGCAAAGTGGTTTCAAGTCACTTTGTGTGGACAATTTCACAGGAAACACAATGTTTCAAAAACAGCCTTATCTCAGCAAGAGAAGCTCAAAAACAGCATAAAACTGCTTTACAGTGCCACGGCTTAAACTAAGTGTTTACGAACAAATTTCTTCATCAGCAAATGGGATACACTACATGGCCAATGTGGCTTCACTTTGTGTCTGCAATTACACAGAAAACAGCATTTCAAGACTCACTTTCTCATCCTAATGTAAAACTGCATCACAGCGCCGCGGCTTAAACTAAGTGTTTACAAACAAGTTTCATACTCAGAACTTTGGCAAATGGGATACACTGCATGGGCAAAGTGGTTTCAAGTCACTTTGTGTGGACAATTTCACAGGAAACACAATGTTTCAAAAACAGCCTTATCTCAGCGAGAGAAGCTCAAAAACAGCATAAAACTGCTTTACAGTGCCACGGCTTAAACTAAGTGTTTACGAACAAATTTCTTCATCACTACTATGGCAAATGGGATAAACAACATGGACAAAGTGGATTCAAGTCACTTTGTGTGGACAATTTCACAGGAAACACAATGTTTCAAAAACAGCCTTACCTCAGCGAGAGAAGCTCAAAAACAGCATAAAACTGCTTTACGGCTTAAACTAAGTGTTTACGAACAAATTTCTTCATCACTACTATGGCAAATGGGATAAACAACATGGACAAAGTGGTTTCAAGTCACTTTGTGTGGACAATTTCACAGGAAACACAATGTTTCAAAAACAGCCTTATCTCAGCGAGAGAAGCTCAAAAACAGCATAAAACTGCTTTACAGTGCCACGGCTTAAACTAAGTGTTTACGAACAAATTTCTTCATCAGCAAATGGGATACACTACATGGCCAATGTGGCTTCACTTTGTGTCTGCAATTACACAGAAAACAGCATTTCAAGACTCACTTTCTCATCCTAATGTAAAACTGCATCACAGCGCCGCGGCTTAAACTAAGTGTTTATAAACAAGTTTCATACTCAGAACTTTGGCAAATGGGATACACTGCATGGGCAAAGTGGTTTCAAGTCACTTTGTGTGGACAATTTCACAGGAAACACAATGTTTCAAAAACAGCCTTATCTCAGCGAGAGAAGCTCAAAAACAGCATAAAACTGCTTTACAGTGCCACGGCTTAAACTAAGTGTTTACGAACAAATTTCTTCATCACTACTATGGCAAATGGGATAAACAACATGGACAAAGTGGATTCAAGTCACTTTGTGTGGACAATTTCACAGGAAACACAATGTTTCAAAAACAGCCTTATCTCAGCGAGAGAAGCTCAAAAACAGCATAAAACTGCTTTACAGTGCCACGGCTTAAACTAAGTGTTTACGAACAAATTTCTTCATCACTACTATGGCAAATGGGATTAACAACATGGACAAAGTGGTTTCAAGTCACTTTGTGTGGACAATTTCACAGGAAACACAATGTTTCAAAAACAGCCTTATCTCAGCGAGAGAAGCTCAAAAACAGCATAAAACTGCTTTACAGTGCCACGGCTTAAACTAAGTGTTTACGAACACATTTCTTCATCAGCAAATGGGATACACTACATGGCCAATGTGGCTTCACTTTGTGTCTGCAATTACACAGAAAACAGCATTTCAAGACTCACTTTCTCATCCTAATGTAAAACTGCATCACAGCGCCGCGGCTTAAACTAAGTGTTTACAAACAAGTTTCATACTCAGAACTTTGGCAAATGGGATACACTACATGGGCAAAGTGGTTTCAAGTCACTTTGTGTGGACAATTTCACAGGAAATACAATGTTTCAAAAACAGCCTTATCTCAGCGAGAGAAGCTCAAAAACAGCATAAAACTGCTTTACAGTGCCACGGCTTAAACTAAGTGTTTACGAACACATTTCTTCATCAGCAAATGGGATACACTACATGGCCAATGTGGCTTCACTTTGTGTCTGCAATTACACAGAAAACAGCATTTCAAGACTCACTTTCTCATCCTAATGTAAAACTGCATCACAGCGCCGCGGCTTAAACTAAGTGTTTACAAACAAGTTTCCTACTCAGAACTTTGGCAAATGGGATACACTACATGGGCAAAGTGGTTTCAAGTCACTTTGTGTGGACAATTTCACAGGAAACACAATATTTCAAAAACAGCCTTATCTCAGCGAGAGAAGCTCAAAAACAGCATAAAACTGCTTTACAGTGCCACGGCTTAAACTAAGTGTTTACGAACAAATTTCTTCATCAGCAAATGGGATACACTACATGGCCAATGTGGCTTCACTTTGTGTCTGCAATTACACAGAAAACAGCATTTCAAGACTCACTTTCTCATCCTAATGTAAAACTGCATCACAGCGCCGCGGCTTAAACTAAGTGTTTACAAACAAGTTTCATACTCAGAACTTTGGCAAATGGGATACACTGCATGGGCAAAGTGGTTTCAAGTCACTTTGTGTTGACAATTTCACAGGAAACACAATGTTTCAAAAACAGCCTTATCTCAGCGAGAGAAGCTCAAAAACAGCATAAAACTGCTTTACGGCTTAAACTAAGTGTTTACGAACAAATTTCTTCATCACTACTATGGCAAATGGGATAAACAACATGGACAAAGTGGTTTCAAGTCACTTTGTGTTGACAATTTCACAGGAAACACAATGTTTCAAAAACAGCCTTATCTCAGCGAGAGAAGCTCAAAAACAGCATAAAACTGCTTTACAGTGCCACGGCTTAAACTAAGTGTTTACGAACAAATTTCTTCATCAGCAAATGGGATTCACTACATGGCCAATGTGGCTTCACTTTGTGTCTGCAATTACACAGAAAACAGCATTTTAAGACTCACTTTCTCATCCTAATGTAAAACTGCATCACAGCGCCGAGGCTTAAACTAAGTGTTTACAAACAAGTTTCATACTCAGAACTTTGGCAAATGGGATACACTACATGGGCAAAGTGGTTTCAAGTCACTTTGTGTGGACAATTTCACAGGAAACACAATGTTTCAAAAACAGCCTTACCTCAGCGAGAGAAGCTCAAAAACAGCATAAAACTGCTTTACGGCTTAAACTAAGTGTTTACGAACAAATTTCTTCATCACTACTATGGCAAATGGGATAAACAACATGGACAAAGTGGTTTCAAGTCACTTTGTGTGGACAATTTCACAGGAAACACAATGTTTCAAAAACAGCCTTATCTCAGCGAGAGAAGCTCAAAAACAGCATAAAACTGCTTTACAGTGCCACGGCTTAAACTAAGTGTTTACCAACAAATTTCTTCATCACTATTATGGCAAATGGGATAAACAACATGGACAAAGTGGTTTCAAGTCACTTTGTGTGGACAATTTCACAGGAAACACAATGTTTCAAAAACAGCCTTATCTCAGCGAGAGAAGCTCAAAAACAGCATAAAACTGCTTTACGGCTTAAACTAAGTGTTTACGAACAAATTTCTTCATCACTACTATGGCAAATGGGATTAACAACATGGACAAAGTGGTTTCAAGTCACTTTGTGTGGACAATTTCACAGGAAACACAATGTTTCAAAAACAGCCTTATCTCAGCGAGAGAAGCTCAAAAACAGCATAAAACTGCTTTACGGCTTAAACTAAGTGTTTACGAACAAATTTCTTCATCAGCAAATGGGATACACTACATGGCCAATGTGGCTTCACTTTGTGTCTGCAATTACACAGAAAACAGCATTTCAAGACTCACTTTCTCATCCTAATGTAAAACTGCATCACAGCGCCGCGGCTTAAACTAAGTGTTTATAAACAAGTTTCATACTCAGAACTTTGGCAAATGGGATACACTGCATGGGCAAAGTGGTTTCAAGTCACTTTGTGTGGACAATTTCACAGGAAACACAATGTTTCAAAAACAGCCTTATCTCAGCGAGAGAAGCTCAAAAACAGCATAAAACTGCTTTACAGTGCCACGGCTTAAACTAAGTGTTTACGAACAAATTTCTTCATCACTACTATGGCAAATGGGATAAACAACATGGACAAAGTGGATTCAAGTCACTTTGTGTGGACAATTTCACAGGAAACACAATGTTTCAAAAACAGCCTTATCTCAGCGAGAGAAGCTCAAAAACAGCATAAAACTGCTTTACAGTGCCACGGCTTAAACTAAGTGTTTACGAACAAATTTCTTCATCACTACTATGGCAAATGGGATTAACAACATGGACAAAGTGGTTTCAAGTCACTTTGTGTGGACAATTTCACAGGAAACACAATGTTTCAAAAACAGCCTTATCTCAGCGAGAGAAGCTCAAAAACAGCATAAAACTGCTTTACAGTGCCACGGCTTAAACTAAGTGTTTACGAACACATTTCTTCATCAGCAAATGGGATACACTACATGGCCAATGTGGCTTCACTTTGTGTCTGCAATTACACAGAAAACAGCATTTCAAGACTCACTTTCTCATCCTAATGTAAAACTGCATCACAGCGCCGCGGCTTAAACTAAGTGTTTACAAACAAGTTTCATACTCAGAACTTTGGCAAATGGGATACACTACATGGGCAAAGTGGTTTCAAGTCACTTTGTGTGGACAATTTCACAGGAAATACAATGTTTCAAAAACAGCCTTATCTCAGCGAGAGAAGCTCAAAAACAGCATAAAACTGCTTTACAGTGCCACGGCTTAAACTAAGTGTTTACGAACACATTTCTTCATCAGCAAATGGGATACACTACATGGCCAATGTGGCTTCACTTTGTGTCTGCAATTACACAGAAAACAGCATTTCAAGACTCACTTTCTCATCCTAATGTAAAACTGCATCACAGCGCCGCGGCTTAAACTAAGTGTTTACAAACAAGTTTCCTACTCAGAACTTTGGCAAATGGGATACACTACATGGGCAAAGTGGTTTCAAGTCACTTTGTGTGGACAATTTCACAGGAAACACAATATTTCAAAAACAGCCTTATCTCAGCGAGAGAAGCTCAAAAACAGCATAAAACTGCTTTACAGTGCCACGGCTTAAACTAAGTGTTTACGAACAAATTTCTTCATCAGCAAATGGGATACACTACATGGCCAATGTGGCTTCACTTTGTGTCTGCAATTACACAGAAAACAGCATTTCAAGACTCACTTTCTCATCCTAATGTAAAACTGCATCACAGCGCCGCGGCTTAAACTAAGTGTTTACAAACAAGTTTCATACTCAGAACTTTGGCAAATGGGATACACTGCATGGGCAAAGTGGTTTCAAGTCACTTTGTGTTGACAATTTCACAGGAAACACAATGTTTCAAAAACAGCCTTATCTCAGCGAGAGAAGCTCAAAAACAGCATAAAACTGCTTTACGGCTTAAACTAAGTGTTTACGAACAAATTTCTTCATCACTACTATGGCAAATGGGATAAACAACATGGACAAAGTGGTTTCAAGTCACTTTGTGTTGACAATTTCACAGGAAACACAATGTTTCAAAAACAGCCTTATCTCAGCGAGAGAAGCTCAAAAACAGCATAAAACTGCTTTACAGTGCCACGGCTTAAACTAAGTGTTTACGAACAAATTTCTTCATCAGCAAATGGGATTCACTACATGGCCAATGTGGCTTCACTTTGTGTCTGCAATTACACAGAAAACAGCATTTTAAGACTCACTTTCTCATCCTAATGTAAAACTGCATCACAGCGCCGAGGCTTAAACTAAGTGTTTACAAACAAGTTTCATACTCAGAACTTTGGCAAATGGGATACACTACATGGGCAAAGTGGTTTCAAGTCACTTTGTGTGGACAATTTCACAGGAAACACAATGTTTCAAAAACAGCCTTACCTCAGCGAGAGAAGCTCAAAAACAGCATAAAACTGCTTTACGGCTTAAACTAAGTGTTTACGAACAAATTTCTTCATCACTACTATGGCAAATGGGATAAACAACATGGACAAAGTGGTTTCAAGTCACTTTGTGTGGACAATTTCACAGGAAACACAATGTTTCAAAAACAGCCTTATCTCAGCGAGAGAAGCTCAAAAACAGCATAAAACTGCTTTACAGTGCCACGGCTTAAACTAAGTGTTTACCAACAAATTTCTTCATCACTATTATGGCAAATGGGATAAACAACATGGACAAAGTGGTTTCAAGTCACTTTGTGTGGACAATTTCACAGGAAACACAATGTTTCAAAAACAGCCTTATCTCAGCGAGAGAAGCTCAAAAACAGCATAAAACTGCTTTACGGCTTAAACTAAGTGTTTACGAACAAATTTCTTCATCACTACTATGGCAAATGGGATTAACAACATGGACAAAGTGGTTTCAAGTCACTTTGTGTGGACAATTTCACAGGAAACACAATGTTTCAAAAACAGCCTTATCTCAGCGAGAGAAGCTCAAAAACAGCATAAAACTGCTTTACAGTGCCACGGCTTAAACTAAGTGTTTACGAACAAATTTCTTCATCAGCAAATGGGATACACTACATGGCCAATGTGGCTTCACTTTGTGTCTGCAATTACACAGAAAACAGCATTTCAAGACTCACTTTCTCATCCTAATGTAAAACTGCATCACAGCGCCGCGGCTTAAACTAAGTGTTTACAAACAAGTTTCATACTCAGAACTTTGGCAAATGGGATACACTGCATGGGCAAAGTGGTTTCAAGTCACTTTGTGTTGACAATTTCACAGGAAACACAATGTTTCAAAAACAGCCTTATCTCAGCGAGAGAAGCTCAAAAACAGCATAAAACTGCTTTACGGCTTAAACTAAGTGTTTACGAACAAATTTCTTCATCACTACTATGGCAAATGGGATAAACAACATGGACAAAGTGGTTTCAAGTCACTTTGTGTTGACAATTTCACAGGAAACACAATGTTTCAAAAACAGCCTTATCTCAGCGAGAGAAGCTCAAAAACAGCATAAAACTGCTTTACAGTGCCACGGCTTAAACTAAGTGTTTACGAACAAATTTCTTCATCAGCAAATGGGATTCACTACATGGCCAATGTGGCTTCACTTTGTGTCTGCAATTACACAGAAAACAGCATTTTAAGACTCACTTTCTCATCCTAATGTAAAACTGCATCACAGCGCCGCGGCTTAAACTAAGTGTTTACAAACAAGTTTCATACTCAGAACTTTGGCAAATGGGATACACTACATGGGCAAAGTGGTTTCAAGTCACTTTGTGTGGATAATTTCACAGGAAACACAATGTTTCAAAAACAGCCTTACCTCAGCGAGAGAAGCTCAAAAACAGCATAAAACTGCTTTACGGCTTAAACTAAGTGTTTACGAACAAATTTCTTCATCACTACTATGGCAAATGGGATAAACAACATGGACAAAGTGGTTTCAAGTCACTTTGTGTGGACAATTTCACAGGAAACACAATGTTTCAAAAACAGCCTTATCTCAGCGAGAGAAGCTCAAAAACAGCATAAAACTGCTTTACAGTGCCACGGCTTAAACTAAGTGTTTACCAACAAATTTCTTCATCACTACTATGGCAAATGGGATAAACAACATGGACAAAGTGGTTTCAAGTCACTTTGTGTGGACAATTTCACAGGAAACACAATGTTTCAAAAACAGCCTTATCTCAGCGAGAGAAGCTCAAAAACAGCATAAAACTGCTTTACGGCTTAAACTAAGTGTTTACGAACAAATTTCTTCATCACTACTATGGCAAATGGGATTAACAACATGGACAAAGTGGTTTCAAGTCACTTTGTGTGGACAATTTCACAGGAAACACAATGTTTCAAAAACAGCCTTATCTCAGCGAGAGAAGCTCAAAAACAGCATAAAACTGCTTTACGGCTTAAACTAAGTGTTTACGAACAAATTTCTTCATCACTACTATGGCAAATGGGATTAACAACATGGACAAAGTGTTTTCAAGTCACTTTGTGTTGACAATTTCACCGGAAAAACAATGTTTCAAAAACAGCCTTATCTCAGCGAGAGAAGCTCAAAAACAGCATAAAACTGCTTTACAGTGCCACGGCTTAAACTAAGTGTTTACGAACAAATTTCTTCATCAGCAAATGGGATACACTACATGGCCAATGTGGCTTCACTTTGTGTCTGCAATTACACAGAAAACAGCATTTCAAGACTCACTTTCTCATCCTAATGTAAAACTGCATCACAGCGCCGCGGCTTAAACTAAGTGTTTACAAACAAGTTTCATACTCAGAACTTTGGCAAATGGGATACACTACATGGGCAAAGTGGTTTCAAGTCACTTTGTGTGGATAATTTCACAGGAAACACAATGTTTCAAAAACAGCCTTACCTCAGCGAGAGAAGCTCAAAAACAGCATAAAACTGCTTTACGGCTTAAACTAAGTGTTTACGAACAAATTTCTTCATCACTACTATGGCAAATGGGATAAACAACATGGACAAAGTGGTTTCAAGTCACTTTGTGTGGACAATTTCACAGGAAACACAATGTTTCAAAAACAGCCTTATCTCAGCGAGAGAAGCTCAAAAACAGCATAAAACTGCTTTACAGTGCCACGGCTTAAACTAAGTGTTTACCAACAAATTTCTTCATCACTACTATGGCAAATGGGATAAACAACATGGACAAAGTGGTTTCAAGTCACTTTGTGTGGACAATTTCACAGGAAACACAATGTTTCAAAAACAGCCTTATGTCAGCGAGAGAAGCTCAAAAACAGCATAAAACTGCTTTACGGCTTAAACTAAGTGTTTACGAACAAATTTCTTCATCACTACTATGGCAAATGGGATTAACAACATGGACAAAGTGGTTTCAAGTCACTTTGTGTGGACAATTTCACAGGAAACACAATGTTTCAAAAACAGCCTTATCTCAGCGAGAGAAGCTCAAAAACAGCATAAAACTGCTTTACAGTGCCACGGCTTAAACTAAGTGTTTACGAACAAATTTCTTCATCAGCAAATGGGATACACTACATGGCCAATGTGGCTTCACTTTGTGTCTGCAATTACACAGAAAACAGCATTTCAAGACTCACTTTCTCATCCTAATGTAAAACTGCATCACAGCGCCGCGGCTTAAACTAAGTGTTTACAAACAAGTTTCATACTCAGAACTTTGGCAAATGGGATACACTGCATGGGCAAAGTGGTTTCAAGTCACTTTGTGTGGACAATTTCACAGGAAACACAATGTTTCAAAAACAGCCTTATCTCAGCGAGAGAAGCTCAAAAACAGCATAAAACTGCTTGACAGTGCCACGGCTTAAACTAAGTGTTTACGAACAAATTTCTTCATCACTACTATGGCAAATGGGATAAACAACATGGACAAAGTGGATTCAAGTCACTTTGTGTGGACAATTTCACAGGAAACACAATGTTTCAAAAACAGCCTTATCTCAGCGAGAGAAGCTCAAAAACAGCATAAAACTGCTTTTCAGTGCCACGGCTTAAACTAAGTGTTTACCAACAAATTTCTTCATCACTACTATGGCAAATGGGATAAACAACATGGACAAAGTGGTTTCAAGTCACTTTGTGTGGACAATTTCACAGGAAACACAATGTTTCAAAAACAGCCTTATCTCAGCGAGAGAAGCTCAAAAACAGCATAAAACTGCTTTACGGCTTAAACTAAGTGTTTACGAACACATTTCTTCATCAGCAAATGGGATACACTACATGGCCAATGTGGCTTCACTTTGTGTCTGCAATTACACAGAAAACAGCATTTCAAGACTCACTTTCTCATCCTAATGTAAAACTGCATCACAGCGCCGCGGCTTAAACTAAGTGTTTACAAACAAGTTTCCTACTCAGAACTTTGGCAAATGGGATACACTACATGGGCAAAGTGGTTTCAAGTCACTTTGTGTGGACAATTTCACAGGAAACACAATATTTCAAAAACAGCCTTATCTCAGCGAGAGAAGCTCAAAAACAGCATAAAACTGCTTTACAGTGCCACGGCTTAAACTAAGTGTTTACGAACAAATTTCTTCATCAGCAAATGGGATACACTACATGGCCAATGTGGCTTCACTTTGTGTCTGCAATTACACAGAAAACAGCATTTCAAGACTCACTTTCTCATCCTAATGTAAAACTGCATCACAGCGCCGCGGCTTAAACTAAGTGTTTACAAACAAGTTTCATACTCAGAACTTTGGCAAATGGGATACACTACATGGGCAAAGTGGTTTCAAGTCACTTTGTGTGGACAATTTCACAGGAAACACAATGTTTCAAAAACAGCCTTATCTCAGCGAGAGAAGCTCAAAAACAGCATAAAACTGCTTTACGGCTTAAACTAAGTGTTTACGAACAAATTTCTTCATCACTACTATGGCAAATGGGATAAACAACATGGACAAAGTGGTTTCAAGTCACTTTGTGTTGACAATTTCACAGGAAACACAATGTTTCAAAAACAGCCTTATCTCAGCGAGAGAAGCTCAAAAACAGCATAAAACTGCTTTACAATGCCACGGCTTAAACTAAGTGTTTACGAACAAATTTCTTCATCAGCAAATGGGATTCACTACATGGCCAATGTGGCTTCACTTTGTGTCTGCAATTACACAGAAAACAGCATTTTAAGACTCACTTTCTCATCCTAATGTAAAACTGCATCACAGCGCCGCGGCTTAAACTAAGTGTTTACAAACAAGTTTCATACTCAGAACTTTGGCAAATGGGATACACTACATGGGCAAAGTGGTTTCAAGTCACTTTGTGTGGATAATTTCACAGGAAACACAATGTTTCAAAAACAGCCTTACCTCAGCGAGAGAAGCTCAAAAACAGCATAAAACTGCTTTACGGCTTAAACTAAGTGTTTACGAACAAATTTCTTCATCACTACTATGGCAAATGGGATAAACAACATGGACAAAGTGGTTTCAAGTCACTTTGTGTGGACAATTTCACAGGAAACACAATGTTTCAAAAACAGCCTTATCTCAGCGAGAGAAGCTCAAAAACAGCATAAAACTGCTTTACAGTGCCACGGCTTAAACTAAGTGTTTACCAACAAATTTCTTCATCACTACTATGGCAAATGGGATAAACAACATGGACAAAGTGGTTTCAAGTCACTTTGTGTGGACAATTTCACAGGAAACACAATGTTTCAAAAACAGCCTTATCTCAGCGAGAGAAGCTCAAAAACAGCATAAAACTGCTTTACGGCTTAAACTAAGTGTTTACGAACAAATTTCTTCATCACTACTATGGCAAATGGGATTAACAACATGGACAAAGTGGTTTCAAGTCACTTTGTGTGGACAATTTCACAGGAAACACAATGTTTCAAAAACAGCCTTATCTCAGCGAGAGAAGCTCAAAAACAGCATAAAACTGCTTTACGGCTTAAACTAAGTGTTTACGAACAAATTTCTTCATCACTACTATGGCAAATGGGATTAACAACATGGACAAAGTGGTTTCAAGTCACTTTGTGTGGACAATTTCACAGGAAACACAATGTTTCAAAAACAGCCTTATCTCAGCGAGAGAAGCTCAAAAACAGCATAAAACTGCTTTACAGTGCCACGGCTTAAACTAAGTGTTTACGAACAAATTTCTTCATCAGCAAATGGGATACACTACATGGCCAATGTGGCTTCACTTTGTGTCTGCAATTACACAGAAAACAGCATTTCAAGACTCACTTTCTCATCCTAATGTAAAACTGCATCACAGCGCCGCGGCTTAAACTAAGTGTTTACAAACAAGTTTCATACTCAGAACTTTGGCAAATGGGATACACTACATGGGCAAAGTGGTTTCAAGTCACTTTGTGTGGATAATTTCACAGGAAACACAATGTTTCAAAAACAGCCTTACCTCAGCGAGAGAAGCTCAAAAACAGCATAAAACTGCTTTACGGCTTAAACTAAGTGTTTACGAACAAATTTCTTCATCACTACTATGGCAAATGGGATAAACAACATGGACAAAGTGGTTTCAAGTCACTTTGTGTGGACAATTTCACAGGAAACACAATGTTTCAAAAACAGCCTTATCTCAGCGAGAGAAGCTCAAAAACAGCATAAAACTGCTTTACAGTGCCACGGCTTAAACTAAGTGTTTACCAACAAATTTCTTCATCACTACTATGGCAAATGGGATAAACAACATGGACAAAGTGGTTTCAAGTCACTTTGTGTGGACAATTTCACAGGAAACACAATGTTTCAAAAACAGCCTTATGTCAGCGAGAGAAGCTCAAAAACAGCATAAAACTGCTTTACGGCTTAAACTAAGTGTTTACGAACAAATTTCTTCATCACTACTATGGCAAATGGGATTAACAACATGGACAAAGTGGTTTCAAGTCACTTTGTGTGGACAATTTCACAGGAAACACAATGTTTCAAAAACAGCCTTATCTCAGCGAGAGAAGCTCAAAAACAGCATAAAACTGCTTTACAGTGCCACGGCTTAAACTAAGTGTTTACGAACAAATTTCTTCATCAGCAAATGGGATACACTACATGGCCAATGTGGCTTCACTTTGTGTCTGCAATTACACAGAAAACAGCATTTCAAGACTCACTTTCTCATCCTAATGTAAAACTGCATCACAGCGCCGCGGCTTAAACTAAGTGTTTACAAACAAGTTTCATACTCAGAACTTTGGCAAATGGGATACACTGCATGGGCAAAGTGGTTTCAAGTCACTTTGTGTGGACAATTTCACAGGAAACACAATGTTTCAAAAACAGCCTTATCTCAGCGAGAGAAGCTCAAAAACAGCATAAAACTGCTTTACAGTGCCACGGCTTAAACTAAGTGTTTACGAACAAATTTCTTCATCACTACTATGGCAAATGGGATAAACAACATGGACAAAGTGGATTCAAGTCACTTTGTGTGGACAATTTCACAGGAAACACAATGTTTCAAAAACAGCCTTATCTCAGCGAGAGAAGCTCAAAAACAGCATAAAACTGCTTTTCAGTGCCACGGCTTAAACTAAGTGTTTACCAACAAATTTCTTCATCACTACTATGGCAAATGGGATAAACAACATGGACAAAGTGGTTTCAAGTCACTTTGTGTGGACAATTTCACAGGAAACACAATGTTTCAAAAACAGCCTTATCTCAGCGAGAGAAGCTCAAAAACAGCATAAAACTGCTTTACGGCTTAAACTAAGTGTTTACGAACACATTTCTTCATCAGCAAATGGGATACACTACATGGCCAATGTGGCTTCACTTTGTGTCTGCAATTACACAGAAAACAGCATTTCAAGACTCACTTTCTCATCCTAATGTAAAACTGCATCACAGCGCCGCGGCTTAAACTAAGTGTTTACAAACAAGTTTCCTACTCAGAACTTTGGCAAATGGGATACACTACATGGGCAAAGTGGTTTCAAGTCACTTTGTGTGGACAATTTCACAGGAAACACAATATTTCAAAAACAGCCTTATCTCAGCGAGAGAAGCTCAAAAACAGCATAAAACTGCTTTACAGTGCCACGGCTTAAACTAAGTGTTTACGAACAAATTTCTTCATCAGCAAATGGGATACACTACATGGCCAATGTGGCTTCACTTTGTGTCTGCAATTACACAGAAAACAGCATTTCAAGACTCACTTTCTCATCCTAATGTAAAACTGCATCACAGCGCCGCGGCTTAAACTAAGTGTTTACAAACAAGTTTCATACTCAGAACTTTGGCAAATGGGATACACTGCATGGGCAAAGTGGTTTCAAGTCACTTTGTGTGGACAATTTCACAGGAAACACAATGTTTCAAAAACAGCCTTATCTCAGCGAGAGAAGCTCAAAAACAGCATAAAACTGCTTTATAGTGCCACGGCTTAAACTAAGTGTTTACGAACAAATTTCTTCATCACTACTATGGCAAATGGGATAAACAACATGGACAAAGTGGATTCAAGTCACTTTGTGTGGACAATTTCACAGGAAACACAATGTTTCAAAAACAGCCTTATCTCAGCGAGAGAAGCTCAAAAACAGCATAAAACTGCTTTACGGCTTAAACTAAGTGTTTACGAACAAATTTCTTCATCACTACTATGGCAAATGGGATTAACAACATGGACAAAGTGGTTTCAAGTCACTTTGTGTGGACAATTTCACAGGAAACACAATGTTTCAAAAACAGCCTTATCTCAGCGAGAGAAGCTCAAAAACAGCATAAAACTGCTTTACAGTGCCACGGCTTAAACTAAGTGTTTACGAACAAATTTCTTCATCAGCAAATGGGATACACTACATGGCCAATGTGGCTTCACTTTGTGTCTGCAATTACACAGAAAACAGCATTTCAAGACTCACTTTCTCATCCTAATGTAAAACTGCATCACAGCGCCGCGGCTTAAACTAAGTGTTTACAAACAAGTTTCATACTCAGAACTTTGGCAAATGGGATACACTACATGGGCAAAGTGGTTTCAAGTCACTTTGTGTGGACAATTTCACAGGAAACACAATGTTTCAAAAACAGCCTTATCTCAGTGAGAGAAGCTCAAAAACAGCATAAAACTGCTTTACAGTGCCACGGCTTAAACTAAGTGTTTACGAACAAATTTCTTCATCAGCAAATGGGATTCACTACATGGCCAATGTGGCTTCACTTTGTGTCTGCAATTACACAGAAAACAGCATTTCAAGATTCACTTTCTCATCCTAATGTAAAACTGCATCACAGCGCCGCGGCTTAAACTAAGTGTTTACAAACAAGTTTCATACTCAGAACTTTGGCAAATGGAATACACTACATGGGCAAAGTGGTTTCAAGTCACTTTGTGTGGACAATTTCACAGGAAACACAATGTTTCAAAAACAGCCTTACCTCAGCGAGAGAAGCTCAAAAACAGCATAAAACTGCTTTACGGCTTAAACTAAGTGTTTACGAACAAATTTCTTCATCACTACTATGGCAAATGGGATAAACAACATGGACAAAGTGGTTTCAAGTCACTTTGTGTGGACAATTTCACAGGAAACACAATGTTTCAAAAACAGCCTTATCTCAGCGAGAGAAGCTCAAAAACAGCATAAAACTGTTTTACAGTGCCACGGCTTAAACTAAGTGTTTACGAACAAATTTCTTCATCAGCAAATGGGATACACTACATGGCCAATGTGGCTTCACTTTGTGTCTGCAATTACACAGAAAACAGCATTTCAAGACTCACTTTCTCATCCTAATGTAAAACTGCATCACAGCACCGCGGCTTAAACTAAGTGTTTATAAACAAGTTTCATACTCAGAACTTTGGCAAATGGGATACACTGCATGGGCAAAGTGGTTTCAAGTCACTTTGTGTGGACAATTTCACAGGAAACACAATGTTTCAAAAACAGCCTTATCTCAGCGAGAGAATCTCAAAAACAGCATAAAACTGCTTTACAGTGCCACGGCTTAAACTAAGTGTTTACGAACAAATTTCTTCATCAGCAAATGGGATACACTACATGGCCAATGTGGCTTCACTTTGTGTCTGCAATTACACAGAAAACAGCATTTCAAGACTCACTTTCTCATCCTAATGTAAAACTGCATCACAGCGCCACGGCTTAAACTAAGTGTTTACAAACAAGTTTCATACTCAGAACTTTGGCAAATGGGATACACTACATGGGCAAAGTGGTTTCAAGTCACTTTGTGTGGACAATTTCACAGGAAACACAATGTTTCAAAAACAGCCTTATCTCAGCGAGAGAAGCTCAAAAACAGCATAAAACTGCTTTACAGTGCCACGGCTTAAACTAAGTGTTTACCAACAAATTTCTTCATCACTACTATGGCAAATGGGATAAACAACATGGACAAAGTGGTTTCAAGTCACTTTGTGTGGACAATTTCACAGGAAACACAATGTTTCAAAAACAGCCTTATCTCAGCGAGAGAAGCTCAAAAACAGCATAAAACTGCTTTACGGCTTAAACTAAGTGTTTACGAACAAATTTCTTCATCACTACTATGGCAAATGGGATTAACAACATGGACAAAGTGGTTTCAAGTCACTTTGTGTGGACAATTTCACAGGAAACACAATGTTTCAAAAACAGCCTTATCTCAGCGAGAGAAGCTCAAAAACAGCATAAAACTGCTTTACAGTGCCACGGCTTAAACTAAGTGTTTACGAACAAATTTCTTCATCAGCAAATGGGATACACTACATGGCCAATGTGGCTTCACTTTGTGTCTGCAATTACACAGAAAACAGCATTTCAAGACTCACTTTCTCATCCTAATGTAAAACTGCATCACAGCGCCGCGGCTTAAACTAAGTGTTTACAAACAAGTTTCATACTCAGAACTTTGGCAAATGGGATACACTACATGGGCAAAGTGGTTTCAAGTCACTTTGTGTGGACAATTTCACAGGAAACACAATGTTTCAAAAACAGCCTTATCTCAGTGAGAGAAGCTCAAAAACAGCATAAAACTGCTTTACAGTGCCACGGCTTAAACTAAGTGTTTACGAACAAATTTCTTCATCAGCAAATGGGATTCACTACATGGCCAATGTGGCTTCACTTTGTGTCTGCAATTACACAGAAAACAGCATTTCAAGACTCACTTTCTCATCCTAATGTAAAACTGCATCACAGCGCCGCGGCTTAAACTAAGTGTTTACAAACAAGTTTCATACTCAGAACTTTGGCAAATGGAATACACTACATGGGCAAAGTGGTTTCAAGTCACTTTGTGTGGACAATTTCACAGGAAACACAATGTTTCAAAAACAGCCTTATCTCAGCGAGAGAAGCTCAAAAACAGCATAAAACTGCTTTACGGCTTAAACTAAGTGTTTACGAACAAATTTCTTCATCACTACTATGGCAAATGGGATAAACAACATGGACAAAGTGGTTTCAAGTCACTTTGTGTGGACAATTTCACAGGAAACACAATGTTTCAAAAACAGCCTTATCTCAGCGAGAGAAGCTCAAAAAACAGCATAAAACTGCTTTACAGTGCCACGGCTTAAACTAAGTGTTTACCAACAAATTTCTTCATCACTACTATGGCAAATGGGATAAACAACATGGACAAAGTGGTTTCAAGTCACTTTGTGTGGACAATTTCACAGGAAACACAATGTTTCAAAAACAGCCTTATCTCAGCGAGAGAAGCTCAAAAACAGCATAAAACTGCTTTACGGCTTAAACTAAGTGTTTACGAACAAATTTCTTCATCACTACTATGGCAAATGGGATTAACAACATGGACAAAGTGGTTTCAAGTCACTTTGTGTGGACAATTTCACAGGAAACACAATGTTTCAAAAACAGCCTTATCTCAGCGAGAGAAGCTCAAAAACAGCATAAAACTGCTTTACAGTGCCACGGCTTAAACTAAGTGTTTACGAACAAATTTCTTCATCAGCAAATGGGATACACTACATGGCCAATGTGGCTTCACTTTGTGTCTGCAATTACACAGAAAACAGCATTTCAAGACTCACTTTCTCATCCTAATGTAAAACTGCATCACAGCGCCGCGGCTTAAACTAAGTGTTTACAAACAAGTTTCATACTCAGAACTTTGGCAAATGGGATACACTGCATGGGCAAAGTGGTTTCAAGTCACTTTGTGTTGACAATTTCACAGGAAACACAATGTTTCAAAAACAGCCTTATCTCAGCGAGAGAAGCTCAAAAACAGCATAAAACTGCTTTACGGCTTAAACTAAGTGTTTACGAACAAATTTCTTCATCACTACTATGGCAAATGGGATAAACAACATGGACAAAGTGGTTTCAAGTCACTTTGTGTTGACAATTTCACAGGAAACACAATGTTTCAAAAACAGCCTTATCTCAGCGAGAGAAGCTCAAAAACAGCATAAAACTGCTTTACAGTGCCACGGCTTAAACTAAGTGTTTACGAACAAATTTCTTCATCAGCAAATGGGATTCACTACATGGCCAATGTGGCTTCACTTTGTGTCTGCAATTACACAGAAAACAGCATTTTAAGACTCACTTTCTCATCCTAATGTAAAACTGCATCACAGCGCCGCGGCTTAAACTAAGTGTTTACAAACAAGTTTCATACTCAGAACTTTGGCAAATGGGATACACTACATGGGCAAAGTGGTTTCAAGTCACTTTGTGTGGACAATTTCACAGGAAACACAATGTTTCAAAAACAGCCTTACCTCAGCGAGAGAAGCTCAAAAACAGCATAAAACTGCTTTACGGCTTAAACTAAGTGTTTACGAACAAATTTCTTCATCACTACTATGGCAAATGGGATAAACAACATGGACAAAGTGGTTTCAAGTCACTTTGTGTGGACAATTTCACAGGAAACACAATGTTTCAAAAACAGCCTTATCTCAGCGAGAGAAGCTCAAAAACAGCATAAAACTGCTTTACAGTGCCACGGCTTAAACTAAGTGTTTACCAACAAATTTCTTCATCACTACTATGGCAAATGGGATAAACAACATGGACAAAGTGGTTTCAAGTCACTTTGTGTGGACAATTTCACAGGAAACACAATGTTTCAAAAACAGCCTTATGTCAGCGAGAGAAGCTCAAAAACAGCATAAAACTGCTTTACGGCTTAAACTAAGTGTTTACGAACAAATTTCTTCATCACTACTATGGCAAATGGGATAAACAACATGGACAAAGTGGTTTCAAGTCACTTTGTGTGGACAATTTCACAGGAAACACAATGTTTCAAAAACAGCCTTATCTCAGCGAGAGAAGCTCAAAAACAGCATAAAACTGCTTTACAGTGCCACGGCTTAAACTAAGTGTTTACCAACAAATTTCTTCATCACTACTATGGCAAATGGGATAAACAACATGGACAAAGTGGTTTCAAGTCACTTTGTGTGGACAATTTCACAGGAAACACAATGTTTCAAAAACAGCCTTATGTCAGCGAGAGAAGCTCAAAAACAGCATAAAACTGCTTTACGGCTTAAACTAAGTGTTTACGAACAAATTTCTTCATCACTACTATGGCAAATGGGATAAACAACATGGACAAAGTGGTTTCAAGTCACTTTGTGTGGACAATTTCACAGGAAACACAATGTTTCAAAAACAGCCTTATCTCAGCGAGAGAAGCTCAAAAACAGCATAAAACTGCTTTACGGCTTAAACTAAGTGTTTACGAACACATTTCTTCATCAGCAAATGGGATACACTACATGGCCAATGTGGCTTCACTTTGTGTCTGCAATTACACAGAAAACAGCATTTCAAGACTCACTTTCTCATCCTAATGTAAAACTGCATCACAGCGCCGCGGCTTAAACTAAGTGTTTACAAACAAGTTTCCTACTCAGAACTTTGGCAAATGGGATACACTACATGGGCAAAGTGGTTTCAAGTCACTTTGTGTGGACAATTTCACAGGAAACACAATATTTCAAAAACAGCCTTATCTCAGCGAGAGAAGCTCAAAAACAGCATAAAACTGCTTTACAGTGCCACGGCTTAAACTAAGTGTTTACGAACAAATTTCTTCATCAGCAAATGGGATACACTACATGGCCAATGTGGCTTCACTTTGTGTCTGCAATTACACAGAAAACAGCATTTCAAGACTCACTTTCTCATCCTAATGTAAAACTGCATCACAGCGCCGCGGCTTAAACTAAGTGTTTACAAACAAGTTTCATACTCAGAACTTTGGCAAATGGGATACACTGCATGGGCAAAGTGGTTTCAAGTCACTTTGTGTGGACAATTTCACAGGAAACACAATGTTTCAAAAACAGCCTTATCTCAGCGAGAGAAGCTCAAAAACAGCATAAAACTGCTTTATAGTGCCACGGCTTAAACTAAGTGTTTACGAACAAATTTCTTCATCACTACTATGGCAAATGGGATAAACAACATGGACAAAGTGGATTCAAGTCACTTTGTGTGGACAATTTCACAGGAAACACAATGTTTCAAAAACAGCCTTATCTCAGCGAGAGAAGCTCAAAAACAGCATAAAACTGCTTTACAGTGCCACGGCTTAAACTAAGTGTTTACCAACAAATTTCTTCATCACTACTATGGCAAATGGGATAAACAACATGGACAAAGTGGTTTCAAGTCACTTTGTGTGGACAATTTCACAGGAAACACAATGTTTCAAAAACAGCCTTATCTCAGCGAGAGAAGCTCAAAAACAGCATAAAACTGCTTTACGGCTTAAACTAAGTGTTTACGAACAAATTTCTTCATCACTACTATGGCAAATGGGATTAACAACATGGACAAAGTGGTTTCAAGTCACTTTGTGTGGACAATTTCACAGGAAACACAATGTTTCAAAAACAGCCTTATCTCAGCGAGAGAAGCTCAAAAACAGCATAAAACTGCTTTACAGTGCCACGGCTTAAACTAAGTGTTTACGAACAAATTTCTTCATCAGCAAATGGGATACACTACATGGCCAATGTGGCTTCACTTTGTGTCTGCAATTACACAGAAAACAGCATTTCAAGACTCACTTTCTCATCCTAATGTAAAACTGCATCACAGCGCCGCGGCTTAAACTAAGTGTTTACAAACAAGTTTCATACTCAGAACTTTGGCAAATGGGATACACTACATGGGCAAAGTGGTTTCAAGTCACTTTGTGTGGACAATTTCACAGGAAACACAATGTTTCAAAAACAGCCTTATCTCAGTGAGAGAAGCTCAAAAACAGCATAAAACTGCTTTACAGTGCCACGGCTTAAACTAAGTGTTTACGAACAAATTTCTTCATCAGCAAATGGGATTCACTACATGGCCAATGTGGCTTCACTTTGTGTCTGCAATTACACAGAAAACAGCATTTCAAGATTCACTTTCTCATCCTAATGTAAAACTGCATCACAGCGCCGCGGCTTAAACTAAGTGTTTACAAACAAGTTTCATACTCAGAACTTTGGCAAATGGAATACACTACATGGGCAAAGTGGTTTCAAGTCACTTTGTGTGGACAATTTCACAGGAAACACAATGTTTCAAAAACAGCCTTACCTCAGCGAGAGAAGCTCAAAAACAGCATAAAACTGCTTTACGGCTTAAACTAAGTGTTTACGAACAAATTTCTTCATCACTACTATGGCAAATGGGATAAACAACATGGACAAAGTGGTTTCAAGTCACTTTGTGTGGACAATTTCACAGGAAACACAATGTTTCAAAAACAGCCTTATCTCAGCGAGAGAAGCTCAAAAACAGCATAAAACTGTTTTACAGTGCCACGGCTTAAACTAAGTGTTTACGAACAAATTTCTTCATCAGCAAATGGGATACACTACATGGCCAATGTGGCTTCACTTTGTGTCTGCAATTACACAGAAAACAGCATTTCAAGACTCACTTTCTCATCCTAATGTAAAACTGCATCACAGCACCGCGGCTTAAACTAAGTGTTTATAAACAAGTTTCATACTCAGAACTTTGGCAAATGGGATACACTGCATGGGCAAAGTGGTTTCAAGTCACTTTGTGTGGACAATTTCACAAGAAACACAATGTTTCAAAAACAGCCTTATCTCAGCGAGAGAAGCTCAAAAACAGCATAAAACTGCTTTACAGTGCCACGGCTTAAACTAAGTGTTTACGAACAAATTTCTTCATCAGCAAATGGGATACACTACATGGCCAATGTGGCTTCACTTTGTGTCTGCAATTACACAGAAAACAGCATTTCAAGACTCACTTTCTCATCCTAATGTAAAACTGCATCACAGCGCCGCGGCTTAAACTAAGTGTTTACAAACAAGTTTCATACTCAGAACTTTGGCAAATGGGATACACTACATGGGCAAAGTGGTTTCAAGTCACTTTGTGTGGACAATTTCACAGGAAACACAATGTTTCAAAAACAGCCTTATCTCAGCGAGAGAAGCTCAAAAACAGCATAAAACTGCTTTACAGTGCCACGGCTTAAACTAAGTGTTTACCAACAAATTTCTTCATCACTACTATGGCAAATGGGATAAACAACATGGACAAAGTGGTTTCAAGTCACTTTGTGTGGACAATTTCACAGGAAACACAATGTTTCAAAAACAGCCTTATCTCAGCGAGAGAAGCTCAAAAACAGCATAAAACTGCTTTACGGCTTAAACTAAGTGTTTACGAACAAATTTCTTCATCACTACTATGGCAAATGGGATTAACAACATGGACAAAGTGGTTTCAAGTCACTTTGTGTGGACAATTTCACAGGAAACACAATGTTTCAAAAACAGCCTTATCTCAGCGAGAGAAGCTCAAAAACAGCATAAAACTGCTTTACAGTGCCACGGCTTAAACTAAGTGTTTACGAACAAATTTCTTCATCAGCAAATGGGATACACTACATGGCCAATGTGGCTTCACTTTGTGTCTGCAATTACACAGAAAACAGCATTTCAAGACTCACTTTCTCATCCTAATGTAAAACTGCATCACAGCGCCGCGGCTTAAACTAAGTGTTTACAAACAAGTTTCATACTCAGAACTTTGGCAAATGGGATACACTACATGGGCAAAGTGGTTTCAAGTCACTTTGTGTGGACAATTTCACAGGAAACACAATGTTTCAAAAACAGCCTTATCTCAGTGAGAGAAGCTCAAAAACAGCATAAAACTGCTTTACAGTGCCACGGCTTAAACTAAGTGTTTACGAACAAATTTCTTCATCAGCAAATGGGATTCACTACATGGCCAATGTGGCTTCACTTTGTGTCTGCAATTACACAGAAAACAGCATTTCAAGACTCACTTTCTCATCCTAATGTAAAACTGCATCACAGCGCCGCGGCTTAAACTAAGTGTTTACAAACAAGTTTCATACTCAGAACTTTGGCAAATGGAATACACTACATGGGCAAAGTGGTTTCAAGTCACTTTGTGTGGACAATTTCACAGGAAACACAATGTTTCAAAAACAGCCTTATCTCAGCGAGAGAAGCTCAAAAACAGCATAAAACTGCTTTACGGCTTAAACTAAGTGTTTACGAACAAATTTCTTCATCACTACTATGGCAAATGGGATAAACAACATGGACAAAGTGGTTTCAAGTCACTTTGTGTTGACAATTTCACAGGAAACACAATGTTTCAAAAACAGCCTTATCTCAGCGAGAGAAGCTCAAAAACAGCATAAAACTGCTTTACAGTGCCACGGCTTAAACTAAGTGTTTACGAACAAATTTCTTCATCAGCAAATGGGATTCACTACATGGCCAATGTGGCTTCACTTTGTGTCTGCAATTACACAGAAAACAGCATTTTAAGACTCACTTTCTCATCCTAATGTAAAACTGCATCACAGCGCCGCGGCTTAAACTAAGTGTTTACAAACAAGTTTCATACTCAGAACTTTGGCAAATGGGATACACTACATGGGCAAAGTGGTTTCAAGTCACTTTGTGTGGACAATTTCACAGGAAACACAATGTTTCAAAAACAGCCTTACCTCAGCGAGAGAAGCTCAAAAACAGCATAAAACTGCTTTACGGCTTAAACTAAGTGTTTACGAACAAATTTCTTCATCACTACTATGGCAAATGGGATAAACAACATGGACAAAGTGGTTTCAAGTCACTTTGTGTGGACAATTTCACAGGAAACACAATGTTTCAAAAACAGCCTTATCTCAGCGAGAGAAGCTCAAAAACAGCATAAAACTGCTTTACAGTGCCACGGCTTAAACTAAGTGTTTACCAACAAATTTCTTCATCACTACTATGGCAAATGGGATAAACAACATGGACAAAGTGGTTTCAAGTCACTTTGTGTGGACAATTTCACAGGAAACACAATGTTTCAAAAACAGCCTTATCTCAGCGAGAGAAGCTCAAAAACAGCATAAAACTGCTTTACAGTGCCACGGCTTAAACTAAGTGTTTACCAACAAATTTCTTCATCACTACTATGGCAAATGGGATTAACAACATGGACAAAGTGGTTTCAAGTCACTTTGTGTGGACAATTTCACAGGAAACACAATGTTTCAAAAACAGCCTTATCTCAGCGAGAGAAGCTCAAAAACAGCATAAAACTGCTTTACAGTGCCACGGCTTAAACTAAGTGTTTACGAACAAATTTCTTCATCAGCAAATGGGATACACTACATGGCCAATGTGGCTTCACTTTGTGTCTGCAATTACACAGAAAACAGCATTTCAAGACTCACTTTCTCATCCTAATGTAAAACTGCATCACAGCGCCGCGGCTTAAACTAAGTGTTTACAAACAAGTTTCATACTCAGAACTTTGGCAAATGGGATACACTGCATGGGCAAAGTGGTTTCAAGTCACTTTGTGTTGACAATTTCACAGGAAACACAATGTTTCAAAAACAGCCTTATCTCAGCGAGAGAAGCTCAAAAACAGCATAAAACTGCTTTACGGCTTAAACTAAGTGTTTACGAACAAATTTCTTCATCACTACTATGGCAAATGGGATAAACAACATGGACAAAGTGGTTTCAAGTCACTTTGTGTTGACAATTTCACAGGAAACACAATGTTTCAAAAACAGCCTTATCTCAGCGAGAGAAGCTCAAAAACAGCATAAAACTGCTTTACAGTGCCACGGCTTAAACTAAGTGTTTACGAACAAATTTCTTCATCAGCAAATGGGATTCACTACATGGCCAATGTGGCTTCACTTTGTGTCTGCAATTACACAGAAAACAGCATTTCAAGACTCACTTTCTCATCCTAATGTAAAACTGCATCACAGCGCCGCGGCTTAAACTAAGTGTTTACAAACAAGTTTCATACTCAGAACTTTGGCAAATGGAATACACTACATGGGCAAAGTGGTTTCAAGTCACTTTGTGTGGACAATTTCACAGGAAACACAATGTTTCAAAAACAGCCTTATCTCAGCGAGAGAAGCTCAAAAACAGCATAAAACTGCTTTACGGCTTAAACTAAGTGTTTACGAACAAATTTCTTCATCACTACTATGGCAAATGGGATAAACAACATGGACAAAGTGGTTTCAAGTCACTTTGTGTTGACAATTTCACAGGAAACACAATGTTTCAAAAACAGCCTTATCTCAGCGAGAGAAGCTCAAAAACAGCATAAAACTGCTTTACAGTGCCACGGCTTAAACTAAGTGTTTACGAACAAATTTCTTCATCAGCAAATGGGATTCACTACATGGCCAATGTGGCTTCACTTTGTGTCTGCAATTACACAGAAAACAGCATTTTAAGACTCACTTTCTCATCCTAATGTAAAACTGCATCACAGCGCCGCGGCTTAAACTAAGTGTTTACAAACAAGTTTCATACTCAGAACTTTGGCAAATGGGATACACTACATGGGCAAAGTGGTTTCAAGTCACTTTGTGTGGACAATTTCACAGGAAACACAATGTTTCAAAAACAGCCTTACCTCAGCGAGAGAAGCTCAAAAACAGCATAAAACTGCTTTACGGCTTAAACTAAGTGTTTACGAACAAATTTCTTCATCACTACTATGGCAAATGGGATAAACAACATGGACAAAGTGGTTTCAAGTCACTTTGTGTGGACAATTTCACAGGAAACACAATGTTTCAAAAACAGCCTTATCTCAGCGAGAGAAGCTCAAAAACAGCATAAAACTGCTTTACAGTGCCACGGCTTAAACTAAGTGTTTACCAACAAATTTCTTCATCACTACTATGGCAAATGGGATAAACAACATGGACAAAGTGGTTTCAAGTCACTTTGTGTGGACAATTTCACAGGAAACACAATGTTTCAAAAACAGCCTTATCTCAGCGAGAGAAGCTCAAAAACAGCATAAAACTGCTTTACAGTGCCACGGCTTAAACTAAGTGTTTACCAACAAATTTCTTCATCACTACTATGGCAAATGGGATTAACAACATGGACAAAGTGGTTTCAAGTCACTTTGTGTGGACAATTTCACAGGAAACACAATGTTTCAAAAACAGCCTTATCTCAGCGAGAGAAGCTCAAAAACAGCATAAAACTGCTTTACAGTGCCACGGCTTAAACTAAGTGTTTACGAACAAATTTCTTCATCAGCAAATGGGATACACTACATGGCCAATGTGGCTTCACTTTGTGTCTGCAATTACACAGAAAACAGCATTTCAAGACTCACTTTCTCATCCTAATGTAAAACTGCATCACAGCGCCGCGGCTTAAACTAAGTGTTTACAAACAAGTTTCATACTCAGAACTTTGGCAAATGGGATACACTGCATGGGCAAAGTGGTTTCAAGTCACTTTGTGTTGACAATTTCACAGGAAACACAATGTTTCAAAAACAGCCTTATCTCAGCGAGAGAAGCTCAAAAACAGCATAAAACTGCTTTACGGCTTAAACTAAGTGTTTACGAACAAATTTCTTCATCACTACTATGGCAAATGGGATAAACAACATGGACAAAGTGGTTTCAAGTCACTTTGTGTTGACAATTTCACAGGAAACACAATGTTTCAAAAACAGCCTTATCTCAGCGAGAGAAGCTCAAAAACAGCATAAAACTGCTTTACAGTGCCACGGCTTAAACTAAGTGTTTACGAACAAATTTCTTCATCAGCAAATGGGATTCACTACATGGCCAATGTGGCTTCACTTTGTGTCTGCAATTACACAGAAAACAGCATTTTAAGACTCACTTTCTCATCCTAATGTAAAACTGCATCACAGCGCCGCGGCTTAAACTAAGTGTTTACAAACAAGTTTCATACTCAGAACTTTGGCAAATGGGATACACTACATGGGCAAAGTGGTTTCAAGTCACTTTGTGTGGACAATTTCACAGGAAACACAATGTTTCAAAAACAGCCTTACCTCAGCGAGAGAAGCTCAAAAACAGCATAAAACTGCTTTACGGCTTAAACTAAGTGTTTACGAACAAATTTCTTCATCACTACTATGGCAAATGGGATAAACAACATGGACAAAGTGGTTTCAAGTCACTTTGTGTGGACAATTTCACAGGAAACACAATGTTTCAAAAACAGCCTTATCTCAGCGAGAGAAGCTCAAAAACAGCATAAAACTGCTTTACAGTGCCACGGCTTAAACTAAGTGTTTACCAACAAATTTCTTCATCACTACTATGGCAAATGGGATTAACAACATGGACAAAGTGGTTTCAAGTCACTTTGTGTGGACAATTTCACAGGAAACACAATGTTTCAAAAACAGCCTTATCTCAGCGAGAGAAGCTCAAAAACAGCATAAAACTGCTTTACAGTGCCACGGCTTAAACTAAGTGTTTACGAACAAATTTCTTCATCAGCAAATGGGATACACTACATGGCCAATGTGGCTTCACTTTGTGTCTGCAATTACACAGAAAACAGCATTTCAAGACTCACTTTCTCATCCTAATGTAAAACTGCATCACAGCGCCGCGGCTTAAACTAAGTGTTTACAAACAAGTTTCATACTCAGAACTTTGGCAAATGGGATACACTGCATGGGCAAAGTGGTTTCAAGTCACTTTGTGTTGACAATTTCACAGGAAACACAATGTTTCAAAAACAGCCTTATCTCAGCGAGAGAAGCTCAAAAACAGCATAAAACTGCTTTACAGTGCCACGGCTTAAACTAAGTGTTTACGAACAAATTTCTTCATCACTACTATGGCAAATGGGATAAACAACATGGACAAAGTGGTTTCAAGTCACTTTGTGTTGACAATTTCACAGGAAACACAATGTTTCAAAAACAGCCTTATCTCAGCGAGAGAAGCTCAAAAACAGCATAAAACTGCTTTACAGTGCCACGGCTTAAACTAAGTGTTTACGAACAAATTTCTTCATCAGCAAATGGGATTCACTACATGGCCAATGTGGCTTCACTTTGTGTCTGCAATTACACAGAAAACAGCATTTTAAGACTCACTTTCTCATCCTAATGTAAAACTGCATCACAGCGCCGCGGCTTAAACTAAGTGTTTACAAACAAGTTTCATACTCAGAACTTTGGCAAATGGGATACACTACATGGGCAAAGTGGTTTCAAGTCACTTTGTGTGGATAATTTCACAGGAAACACAATGTTTCAAAAACAGCCTTACCTCAGCGAGAGAAGCTCAAAAACAGCATAAAACTGCTTTACGGCTTAAACTAAGTGTTTACGAACAAATTTCTTCATCACTACTATGGCAAATGGGATAAACAACATGGACAAAGTGGTTTCAAGTCACTTTGTGTGGACAATTTCACAGGAAACACAATGTTTCAAAAACAGCCTTATCTCAGCGAGAGAAGCTCAAAAACAGCATAAAACTGCTTTACAGTGCCACGGCTTAAACTAAGTGTTTACCAACAAATTTCTTCATCACTACTATGGCAAATGGGATTAACAACATGGACAAAGTGGTTTCAAGTCACTTTGTGTGGACAATTTCACAGGAAACACAATGTTTCAAAAACAGCCTTATCTCAGCGAGAGAAGCTCAAAAACAGCATAAAACTGCTTTACAGTGCCACGGCTTAAACTAAGTGTTTACGAACAAATTTCTTCATCAGCAAATGGGATACACTACATGGCCAATGTGGCTTCACTTTGTGTCTGCAATTACACAGAAAACAGCATTTCAAGACTCACTTTCTCATCCTAATGTAAAACTGCATCACAGCGCCGCGGCTTAAACTAAGTGTTTACAAACAAGTTTCATACTCAGAACTTTGGCAAATGGGATACACTGCATGGGCAAAGTGGTTTCAAGTCACTTTGTGTGGACAATTTCACAGGAAACACAATGTTTCAAAAACAGCCTTATCTCAGCGAGAGAAGCTCAAAAACAGCATAAAACTGCTTTACAGTGCCACGGCTTAAACTAAGTGTTTACGAACAAATTTCTTCATCACTACTATGGCAAATGGGATAAACAACATGGACAAAGTGGATTCAAGTCACTTTGTGTGGACAATTTCACAGGAAACACAATGTTTCAAAAACAGCCTTATCTCAGCGAGAGAAGCTCAAAAACAGCATAAAACTGCTTTACAGTGCCACGGCTTAAACTAAGTGTTTACCAACAAATTTCTTCATCACTACTATGGCAAATGGGATAAACAACATGGACAAAGTGGTTTCAAGTCACTTTGTGTGGACAATTTCACAGGAAACACAATGTTTCAAAAACAGCCTTATCTCAGCGAGAGAAGCTCAAAAACAGCATAAAACTGCTTTACGGCTTAAACTAAGTGTTTACGAACACATTTCTTCATCAGCAAATGGGATACACTACATGGCCAATGTGGCTTCACTTTGTGTCTGCAATTACACAGAAAACAGCATTTCAAGACTCACTTTCTCATCCTAATGTAAAACTGCATCACAGCGCCGCGGCTTAAACTAAGTGTTTACAAACAAGTTTCATACTCAGAACTTTGGCAAATGGGATACACTGCATGGGCAAAGTGGTTTCAAGTCACTTTGTGTGGACAATTTCACAGGAAACACAATGTTTCAAAAACAGCCTTATCTCAGCGAGAGAAGCTCAAAAACAGCATAAAACTGCTTTACAGTGCCACGGCTTAAACTAAGTGTTTACGAACAAATTTCTTCATCACTACTATGGCAAATGGGATAAACAACATGGACAAAGTGGATTCAAGTCACTTTGTGTGGACAATTTCACAGGAAACACAATGTTTCAAAAACAGCCTTATCTCAGCGAGAGAAGCTCAAAAACAGCATAAAACTGCTTTACAGTGCCACGGCTTAAACTAAGTGTTTACCAACAAATTTCTTCATCACTACTATGGCAAATGGGATAAACAACATGGACAAAGTGGTTTCAAGTCACTTTGTGTGGACAATTTCACAGGAAACACAATGTTTCAAAAACAGCCTTATCTCAGCGAGAGAAGCTCAAAAACAGCATAAAACTGCTTTACGGCTTAAACTAAGTGTTTACGAACAAATTTCTTCATCACTACTATGGCAAATGGGATTAACAACATGGACAAAGTGGTTTCAAGTCACTTTGTGTGGACAATTTCACAGGAAACACAATGTTTCAAAAACAGCCTTATCTCAGCGAGAGAAGCTCAAAAACAGCATAAAACTGCTTTACAGTGCCACGGCTTAAACTAAGTGTTTACGAACAAATTTCTTCATCAGCAAATGGGATACACTACATGGCCAATGTGGCTTCACTTTGTGTCTGCAATTACACAGAAAACAGCATTTCAAGACTCACTTTCTCATCCTAATGTAAAACTGCATCACAGCGCCGCGGCTTAAACTAAGTGTTTACAAACAAGTTTCATACTCAGAACTTTGGCAAATGGGATACACTACATGGGCAAAGTGGTTTCAAGTCACTTTGTGTGGACAATTTCACAGGAAACACAATGTTTCAAAAACAGCCTTATCTCAGTGAGAGAAGCTCAAAAACAGCATAAAACTGCTTTACAGTGCCACGGCTTAAACTAAGTGTTTACAAAGAAATTTCTTCATCAGCAAATGGGATTCACTACATGGCCAATGTGGCTTCACTTTGTGTCTGCAATTACACAGAAAACAGCATTTCAAGACTCACTTTCTCATCCTAATGTAAAACTGCATCACAGCGCCGCGGCTTAAACTAAGTGTTTACAAACAAGTTTCATACTCAGAACTTTGGCAAATGGGATACACTACATGGGCAAAGTGGTTTCAAGTCACTTTGTGTGGACAATTTCACAGGAAACACAATGTTTCAAAAACAGCCTTATCTCAGTGAGAGAAGCTCAAAAACAGCATAAAACTGCTTTACAGTGCCACGGCTTAAACTAAGTGTTTACGAACAAATTTCTTCATCAGCAAATGGGATTCACTACATGGCCAATGTGGCTTCACTTTGTGTCTGCAATTACACAGAAAACAGCATTTCAAGACTCACTTTCTCATCCTAATGTAAAACTGCATCACAGCGCCGCGGCTTAAACTAAGTGTTTACAAACAAGTTTCATACTCAGAACTTTGGCAAATGGGATACACTACATGGGCAAAGTGGTTTCAAGTCACTTTGTGTGGACAATTTCACAGGAAACACAATGTTTCAAAAACAGCCTTATCTCAGCGAGAGAAGCTCAAAAACAGCATTAAACTGCTTTACAGTGCCACGGCTTAAACTAAGTGTTTACGAACACATTTCTTCATCAGCAAATGGGATACACTACATGGCCAATGTGGCTTCACTTTGTGTCTGCAATTACACAGAAAACAGCATTTCAAGACTCACTTTCTCATCCTAATGTAAAACTGCATCACAGCGCCGCGGCTTAAACTAAGTGTTTACAAACAAGTTTCCTACTCAGAACTTTGGCAAATGGGATACACTACATGGGCAAAGTGGTTTCAAGTCACTTTGTGTGGACAATTTCACAGGAAACACAATATTTCAAAAACAGCCTTATCTCAGCGAGAGAAGCTCAAAAACAGCATAAAACTGCTTTACAGTGCCACGGCTTAAACTAAGTGTTTACGAACAAATTTCTTCATCAGCAAATGGGATACACTACATGGCCAATGTGGCTTCACTTTGTGTCTGCAATTACACAGAAAACAGCATTTCAAGACTCACTTTCTCATCCTAATGTAAAACTGCATCACAGCGCCGCGGCTTAAACTAAGTGTTTACAAACAAGTTTCATACTCAGAACTTTGGCAAATGGGATACACTGCATGGGCAAAGTGGTTTCAAGTCACTTTGTGTGGACAATTTCACAGGAAACACAATGTTTCAAAAACAGCCTTATCTCAGCGAGAGAAGCTCAAAAACAGCATAAAACTGCTTTACAGTGCCACGGCTTAAACTAAGTGTTTACGAACAAATTTCTTCATCACTACTGTGGCAAATGGGATAAACAACATGGACAAAGTGGATTCAAGTCACTTTGTGTGGACAATTTCACAGGAAACACAATGTTTCAAAAACAGCCTTATCTCAGCGAGAGAAGCTCAAAAACAGCATAAAACTGCTTTACGGCTTAAACTAAGTGTTTACGAACAAATTTCTTCATCACTACTATGGCAAATGGGATAAACAACATGGACAAAGTGGTTTCAAGTCACTTTGTGTGGACAATTTCACAGGAAACACAATGTTTCAAAAACAGCCTTATCTCAGCGAGAGAAGCTCAAAAACAGCATAAAACTGCTTTACAGTGCCACGGCTTAAACTAAGCGTTTACGAACAAATTTCTTCATCAGCAAATGGGATACACTACATGGCCAATGTGGCTTCACTTTGTGTCTGCAATTACACAGAAAACAGCATTTCAAGACTCACTTTCTCATCCTAATGTAAAACTGCAACACAGCGCCGCGGCTTAAACTAAGTGTTTACAAACAAGTTTCCTACTCAGAACTTTGGCAAATGGGATACACTACATGGGCAAAGTGGTTTCAAGTCACTTTGTGTGGACAATTTCACAGGAAACACAATGTTTCAAAAACAGCCTTATCTCAGCGAGAGAAGCTCAAAAACAGCATAAAACTGCTTTACAGTGCCACGGCTGAAACTAAGTGTTTACGAACAAATTTCTTCATCACTACTATGGCAAATGGGATAAACAACATGGACAAAGTGGATTCAAGTCACTTTGTGTGGACAATTTCACAGGAAACACAATGTTTCAAAAACAGCCTTATCTCAGCGAGAGAAGCTCAAAAACAGCATAAAACTGCTTTACGGCTTAAACTAAGTGTTTACGAACAAATTTCTTCATCACTACTATGGCAAATGGGATAAACAACATGGACAAAGTGGTTTCAAGTCACTTTGTGTGGACAATTTCACAGGAAACACAATGTTTCAAAAACAGCCTTATCTCAGCGAGAGAAGCTCAAAAATAGCATAAAACTGCTTTACAGTGCCACGGCTTAAACTACGTGTTTACGAACAAATTTCTTCATCAGCAAATGGGATACACTACATGGCCAATGTGGCTTCACTTTGTGTCTGCAATTACACAGAAAACAGCATTTCAAGACTCACTTTCTCATCCTAATGTAAAACTGCATCACAGCGCCGCGGCTTAAACTAAGTGTTTACAAACAAGTTTCATACTCAGAACTTTGGCAAATGGGATACACTACATGGGCAAAGTGGTTTCAAGTCACTTTGTGTGGACAATTTCACAGGAAACACAATGTTTCAAAAACAGCCTTATCTCAGCAAGAGAAGCTCAAAAACAGCATAAAACTGCTTTACAGTGCCACGGCTTAAACTAAGTGTTTACCAACAAATTTCTTCATCACTACTATGGCAAATGGGATAAACAACATGGACAAAGTGGTTTCAAGTCACTTTGTGTGGACAATTTCACAGGAAACACAATGTTTCAAAAACAGCCTTATCTCAGCGAGAGAAGCTCAAAAACAGCATAAAACTGCTTTACGGCTTAAACTAAGTGTTTACGAACAAATTTCTTCATCACTACTATGGCAAATGGGATAAACAACATGGACAAAGTGGTTTCAAGTCACTTTGTGTGGACAATTTCACAGGAAACACAATGTTTCAAAAACAGCCTTATCTCAGCGAGAGAAGCTCAAAAACAGCATAAAACTGCTTTACAGTGCCACGGCTTAAACTAAGTGTTTACGAACAAATTTCTTCATCAGCAAATGGGATACACTACATGGCCAATGTGGCTTCACTTTGTGTCTGCAATTACACAGAAAACAGCATTTCAAGACTCACTTTCTCATCCTAATGTAAAACTGCAACACAGCGCCGCGGCTTAAACTAAGTGTTTACAAACAAGTTTCCTACTCAGAACTTTGGCAAATGGGATACACTACATGGGCAAAGTGGTTTCAAGTCACTTTGTGTGGACAATTTCACAGGAAACACAATGTTTCAAAAACAGCCTTATCTCAGCGAGAGAAGCTCAAAAACAGCATAAAACTGCTTTACGGCTTAAACTAAGTGTTTACGAACAAATTTCTTCATCACTACTATGGCAAATGGGATAAACAACATGGACAAAGTGGTTTCAAGTCACTTTGTGTGGACAATTTCACAGGAAACACAATGTTTCAAAAACAGCCTTATCTCAGCGAGAGAAGCTCAAAAACAGCATAAAACTGCTTTACGGCTTAAACTAAGTGTTTACGAACAAATTTCTTCATCACTACTATGGCAAATGGGATAAACAACATGGAGAAAGTGGTTTCAAGTCACTTTGTGTGGACAATTTCACAGGAAACACAATGTTTTAAAAACAGCCTTATCTCAGCGAGAGAAGCTCAAAAACAGCATAAAACTGCTTTACAGTGCCACGGCTTAAACTACGTGTTTACGAACAAATTTCTTCATCAGCAAATGGGATACACTACATGGCCAATGTGGCTTCACTTTGTGTCTGCAATTACACAGAAAACAGCATTTCAAGACTCACTTTCTCATCCTAATGTAAAACTGCATCACAGCGCCGCGGCTTAAACTAAGTGTTTACAAACAAGTTTCCTACTCAGAACTTTGGCAAATGGGATACACTACATGGGCAAAGTGGTTTCAAGTCACTTTGTGTGGACAATTTCACAGGAAACACAATGTTTCAAAAACAGCCTTATCTCAGCGAGAGAAGCTCAAAAACAGCATAAAACTGCTTTACAGTGCCACGGCTTAAACTAAGTGTTTATAAACAAATTTCTTCATCAGCAAATGGGATACACTACATGGCCAATGTGGCTTCACTTTGTGTCTGCAATTACACAGAAAACAGCATTTCAAGACTCACTTTCTCATCCTAATGTAAAACTGCATCACAGCGCCGCGGCTTAAACTAAGTGTTTACAAACAAGTTTCATACTCAGAACTTTGGCAAATGGGATACACTACATGGGCAAAGTGGTTTCAAGTCACTTTGTGTGGACAATTTCACAGGAAACACAATGTTTCAAAAACAGCCTTATCTCAGCGAGAGAAGCTCAAAAACAGCATAAAACTGCTTTACAGTGCCACGGCTGAAACTAAGTGTTTACGAACAAATTTCTTCATCACTACTATGGCAAATGGGATAAACAACATGGACAAAGTGGATTCAAGTCACTTTGTGTGGACAATTTCACAGGAAACACAATGTTTCAAAAACAGCCTTATCTCAGCGAGAGAAGCTCAAAAACAGCATAAAACTGCTTTACAGTGCCACGGCTTAAACTACGTGTTTACGAACAAATTTCTTCATCAGCAAATGGGATACACTACATGGCCAATGTGGCTTCACTTTGTGTCTGCAATTACACAGAAAACAGCATTTCAAGACTCACTTTCTCATCCTAATGTAAAACTGCATCACAGCGCCGCGGCTTAAACTAAGTGTTTACAAACAAGTTTCATACTCAGAACTTTGGCAAATGGGATACACTACATGGGCAAAGTGGTTTCAAGTCACTTTGTGTGGACAATTTCACAGGAAACACAATGTTTCAAAAACAGCCTTATCTCAGCAAGAGAAGCTCAAAAACAGCATAAAACTGCTTTACAGTGCCACGGCTTAAACTAAGTGTTTACCAACAAATTTCTTCATCACTACTATGGCAAATGGGATAAACAACATGGAAAAAGTGGTTTCAAGTCACTTTGTGTGGACAATTTCACAGGAAACACAATGTTTCAAAAACAGCCTTATCTCAGCGAGAGAAGCTCAAAAACAGCATAAAACTGCTTTACAGTGCCACGGCTTAAACTAGGTGTTTACCAACAAATTTCTTCATCAGCAAATGGGATACACTACATGGCCAATGTGGCTTCACTTTGTGTCTGCAATTACACAGAAAACAGCATTTCAAGACTCACTTTCTCATCCTAATGTAAAACTGTATCACAGCGCCACGGCTTAAACTAAGTGTTTACAAACAAGTTTCATACTCAGAACTTTGGCAAATAGGATACACTACATGGGCAAAGTGGTTTCAAGTCACTTTGTGTGGACAATTTCACAGGAAACACAATGTTTCAAAAACAGCCTTATCTCAGCAAGAGAAGCTCAAAAACAGCATAAAACTGCTATACAGTGCCACGGCTTAAACTAAGTGTTTACCAACAAATTTCTTCATCACTACTATGGCAAATGGGATAAACAACATGGAAAAAGTGGTTTCAAGTCACTTTGTGTGGACAATTTCACAGGAAACACAATGTTTCAAAAACAGCCTTATCTCAGCGAGAGAAGCTCAAAAACAGCATAAAACTGCTTTACAGTGCCACGGCTTAAACTACGTGTTTACGAACAAATTTCTTCATCAGCAAATGGGATACACTACATGGCCAATGTGGCTTCACTTTGTGTCTGCAATTACACAGAAAACAGCATTTCAAGACTCACTTTCTCATCCTAATGTAAAACTGCATCACAGCGCCGCGGCTTAAACTAAGTGTTTACAAACAAGTTTCATACTCAGAACTTTGGCAAATGGGATACACTACATGGGCAAAGTGGTTTCAAGTCACTTTGTGTGGACAATTTCACAGGAAACACAATGTTTCAAAAACAGCCTTATCTCAGCAAGAGAAGCTCAAAAACAGCATAAAACTGCTTTACAGTGCCACGGCTTAAACTAAGTGTTTACCAACAAATTTCTTCATCACTACTATGGCAAATGGGATAAACAACATGGACAAAGTGGTTTCAAGTCACTTTGTGTGGACAATTTCACAGGAAACACAATGTTTCAAAAACAGCCTTATCTCAGCGAGAGAAGCTCAAAAACAGCATAAAACTGCTTTACGGCTTAAACTAAGTGTTTACGAACAAATTTCTTCATCACTACTATGGCAAATGGGATAAACAACATGGACAAAGTGGTTTCAAGTCACTTTGTGTGGACAATTTCACAGGAAACACAATGTTTCAAAAACAGCCTTATCTCAGCGAGAGAAGCTCAAAAACAGCATAAAACTGCTTTACAGTGCCACGGCTTAAACTAAGTGTTTACGAACAAATTTCTTCATCAGCAAATGGGATACACTACATGGCCAATGTGGCTTCACTTTGTGTCTGCAATTACACAGAAAACAGCATTTCAAGACTCACTTTCTCATCCTAATGTAAAACTGCAACACAGCGCCGCGGCTTAAACTAAGTGTTTACAAACAAGTTTCCTACTCAGAACTTTGGCAAATGGGATACACTACATGGGCAAAGTGGTTTCAAGTCACTTTGTGTGGACAATTTCACAGGAAACACAATGTTTCAAAAACAGCCTTATCTCAGCGAGAGAAGCTCAAAAACAGCATAAAACTGCTTTACAGTGCCACGGCTTAAACTAAGTGTTTATAAACAAATTTCTTCATCAGCAAATGGGATACACTACATGGCCAATGTGGCTTCACTTTGTGTCTGCAATTACACAGAAAACAGCATTTCAAGACTCACTTTCTCATCCTAATGTAAAACTGCATCACAGCGCCGCGGCTTAAACTAAGTGTTTACAAACAAGTTTCATACTCAGAACTTTGGCAAATGGGATACACTACATGGGCAAAGTGGTTTCAAGTCACTTTGTGTGGACAATTTCACAGGAAACACAATGTTTCAAAAACAGCCTTATCTCAGCGAGAGAAGCTCAAAAACAGCATAAAACTGCTTTACAGTGCCACGGCTGAAACTAAGTGTTTACGAACAAATTTCTTCATCACTACTATGGCAAATGGGATAAACAACATGGACAAAGTGGATTCAAGTCACTTTGTGTGGACAATTTCACAGGAAACACAATGTTTCAAAAACAGCCTTATCTCAGCGAGAGAAGCTCAAAAACAGCATAAAACTGCTTTACAGTGCCACGGCTTAAACTACGTGTTTACGAACAAATTTCTTCATCAGCAAATGGGATACACTACATGGCCAATGTGGCTTCACTTTGTGTCTGCAATTACACAGAAAACAGCATTTCAAGACTCACTTTCTCATCCTAATGTAAAACTGCATCACAGCGCCGCGGCTTAAACTAAGTTTTTACAAACAAGTTTCATACTCAGAACTTTGGCAAATGGGATACACTACATGGGCAAAGTGGTTTCAAGTCACTTTGTGTGGACAATTTCACAGGAAACACAATGTTTCAAAAACAGCCTTATCTCAGCAAGAGAAGCTCAAAAACAGCATAAAACTGCTTTACAGTGCCACGGCTTAAACTAAGTGTTTACCAACAAATTTCTTCATCACTACTATGGCAAATGGGATAAACAACATGGAAAAAGTGGTTTCAAGTCACTTTGTGTGGACAATTTCACAGGAAACACAATGTTTCAAAAACAGCCTTATCTCAGCGAGAGAAGCTCAAAAACAGCATAAAACTGCTTTACAGTGCCACGGCTTAAACTAGGTGTTTACCAACAAATTTCTTCATCAGCAAATGGGATACACTACATGGCCAATGTGGCTTCACTTTGTGTCTGCAATTACACAGAAAACAGCATTTCAAGACTCACTTTCTCATCCTAATGTAAAACTGTATCACAGCGCCACGGCTTAAACTAAGTGTTTACAAACAAGTTTCATACTCAGAACTTTGGCAAATAGGATACACTACATGGGCAAAGTGGTTTCAAGTCACTTTGTGTGGACAATTTCACAGGAAACACAATGTTTCAAAAACAGCCTTATCTCAGCAAGAGAAGCTCAAAAACAGCATAAAACTGCTATACAGTGCCACGGCTTAAACTAAGTGTTTACCAACAAATTTCTTCATCACTACTATGGCAAATGGGATAAACAACATGGAAAAAGTGGTTTCAAGTCACTTTGTGTGGACAATTTCACAGGAAACACAATGTTTCAAAAACAGCCTTATCTCAGCGAGAGAAGCTCAAAAACAGCATAAAACTGCTTTACGGCTTAAACTAAGTGTTTACGAACAAATTTCTTCATCACTACTATGGCAAATGGGATAAACAACATGGACAAAGTGGTTTCAAGTCACTTTTTGTGGACAATTTCACAGGAAACACAATGTTTCAAAAACAGCCTTATCTCAGCGAGAGAAGCTCAAAAACAGCATAAAACTGCTTTACGGCTTAAACTAAGTGTTTACGAACAAATTTCTTCATCAGCAAATGGGATTCACTACATTGCCAATGTGGCTTCACATTGTGTCTGCAATTACACAGAAAACAGCATTTCAAGACTCACTTTCTCATCCTAATGTAAAACTGCAACACAGCGCCGCGGCTTAAACTAAGTGTTTACAAACAAGTTTCCTACTCAGAACTTTGGCAAATGGGATACACTACATGGGCAAAGTGGTTTCAAGTCACTTTGTGTGGACAATTTCACAGGAAACACAATGTTTCAAAAACAGCCTTATCTCAGCGAGAGAAGCTCAAAAACAGCATAAAACTGCTTTACAGTGCCACGGCTTAAACTAAGTGTTTATAAACAAATTTCTTCATCAGCAAATGGGATACACTACATGGCCAATGTGGCTTCACTTTGTGTCTGCAATTACACAGAAAACAGCATTTCAAGACTCACTTTCTCATCCTAATGTAAAACTGCATCACAGCGCCGCGGCTTAAACTAAGTGTTTACAAACAAGTTTCATACTCAGAACTTTGGCAAATGGGATACACTACATGGGCAAAGTGGTTTCAAGTCACTTTGTGTGGACAATTTCACAGGAAACACAATGTTTCAAAAACAGCCTTATCTCAGCGAGAGAAGCTCAAAAACAGCATAAAACTGCTTTACAGTGCCACGGCTGAAACTAAGTGTTTACGAACAAATTTCTTCATCACTACTATGGCAAATGGGATAAACAACATGGACAAAGTGGATTCAAGTCACTTTGTGTGGACAATTTCACAGGAAACACAATGTTTCAAAAACAGCCTTATCTCAGCGAGAGAAGCTCAAAAACAGCATAAAACTGCTTTACAGTGCCACGGCTTAAACTACGTGTTTACGAACAAATTTCTTCATCAGCAAATGGGATACACTACATGGCCAATGTGGCTTCACTTTGTGTCTGCAATTACACAGAAAACAGCATTTCAAGACTCACTTTCTCATCCTAATGTAAAACTGCATCACAGCGCCGCGGCTTAAACTAAGTGTTTACAAACAAGTTTCATACTCAGAACTTTGGCAAATGGGATACACTACATGGGCAAAGTGGTTTCAAGTCACTTTGTGTGGACAATTTCACAGGAAACACAATGTTTCAAAAACAGCCTTATCTCAGCAAGAGAAGCTCAAAAACAGCATAAAACTGCTTTACAGTGCCACGGCTTAAACTAAGTGTTTACCAACAAATTTCTTCATCACTACTATGGCAAATGGGATAAACAACATGGAAAAAGTGGTTTCAAGTCACTTTGTGTGGACAATTTCACAGGAAACACAATGTTTCAAAAACAGCCTTATCTCAGCGAGAGAAGCTCAAAAACAGCATAAAACTGCTTTACAGTGCCACGGCTTAAACTAGGTGTTTACCAACAAATTTCTTCATCAGCAAATGGGATACACTACATGGCCAATGTGGCTTCACTTTGTGTCTGCAATTACACAGAAAACAGCATTTCAAGACTCACTTTCTCATCCTAATGTAAAACTGTATCACAGCGCCACGGCTTAAACTAAGTGTTTACAAACAAGTTTCATACTCAGAACTTTGGCAAATAGGATACACTACATGGGCAAAGTGGTTTCAAGTCACTTTGTGTGGACAATTTCACAGGAAACACAATGTTTCAAAAACAGCCTTATCTCAGCAAGAGAAGCTCAAAAACAGCATAAAACTGCTATACAGTGCCACGGCTTAAACTAAGTGTTTACCAACAAATTTCTTCATCACTACTATGGCAAATGGGATAAACAACATGGAAAAAGTGGTTTCAAGTCACTTTGTGTGGACAATTTCACAGGAAACACAATGTTTCAAAAACAGCCTTATCTCAGCGAGAGAAGCTCAAAAACAGCATAAAACTGCTTTACGGCTTAAACTAAGTGTTTACGAACAAATTTCTTCATCACTACTATGGCAAATGGGATAAACAACATGGACAAAGTGGTTTCAAGTCACTTTTTGTGGACAATTTCACAGGAAACACAATGTTTCAAAAACAGCCTTATCTCAGCGAGAGAAGCTCAAAAACAGCATAAAACTGCTTTACGGCTTAAACTAAGTGTTTACGAACAAATTTCTTCATCAGCAAATGGGATTCACTACATTGCCAATGTGGCTTCACATTGTGTCTGCAATTACACAGAAAACAGCATTTCAAGACTCACTTTCTCATCCTAATGTAAAACTGCAACACAGCGCCGCGGCTTAAACTAAGTGTTTACAAACAAGTTTCCTACTCAGAACTTTGGCAAATGGGATACACTACATGGGCAAAGTGGTTTCAAGTCACTTTGTGTGTACAATTTCACAGGAAACACAATGTTTCAAAAACAGCCTTATCTCAGCGAGAGAAGCTCAAAAACAGCATAAAACTGCTTTACAGTGCCACGGCTTAAACTAAGTTTTTACGAACAAATTTCTTCATCAGCAAATGGGATACACTACATGGCCAATGTGGCTTCACTTTGTGTCTGCAATTACACAGAAAACAGCATTTCAAGACTCACTTTCTCATCCTAATGTAAAACTGCATCACAGCGCCGCGGCTTAAACTAAGTGTTTACAAACAAGTTTCATACTCAGAACTTTGGCAAATGGGATACACTACATGGGCAAAGTGGTTTCAAGTCACTTTGTGTGGACAATTTCACAGGAAACACAATGTTTCAAAAACAGCCTTATCTCAGCGAGAGAAGCTCAAAAACAGCATAAAACTGCTTTACAGTGCCACGGCTGAAACTAAGTGTTTACGAACAAATTTCTTCATCACTACTATGGCAAATGGGATAAACAACATGGACAAAGTGGATTCAAGTCACTTTGTGTGGACAATTTCACAGGAAACACAATGTTTCAAAAACAGCCTTATCTCAGCGAGAGAAGCTCAAAAACAGCATAAAACTGCTTTACAGTGCCACGGCTTAAACTACGTGTTTACGAACAAATTTCTTCATCAGCAAATGGGATACAGTACATGGCCAATGTGGCTTCACTTTGTGTCTGCAATTACACAGAAAACAGCATTTCAAGACTCACTTTCTCATCCTAATGTAAAACTGCATCACAGCGCCGCGGCTTAAACTAAGTGTTTACAAACAAGTTTCATACTCAGAACTTTGGCAAATGGGATACACTACATGGGCAAAGTGGTTTCAAGTCACTTTGTGTGGACAATTTCACAGGAAACACAATGTTTCAAAAACAGCCTTATCTCAGCAAGAGAAGCTCAAAAACAGCATAAAACTGCTTTACAGTGCCACGGCTTAAACTAAGTGTTTACCAACAAATTTCTTCATCACTACTATGGCAAATGGGATAAACAACATGGAAAAAGTGGTTTCAAGTCACTTTGTGTGGACAATTTCACAGGAAACACAATGTTTCAAAAACAGCCTTATCTCAGCGAGAGAAGCTCAAAAACAGCATAAAACTGCTTTACAGTGCCACGGCTTAAACTAGGTGTTTACCAACAAATTTCTTCATCAGCAAATGGGATACACTACATGGCCAATGTGGCTTCACTTTGTGTCTGCAATTACACAGAAAACAGCATTTCAAGACTCACTTTCTCATCCTAATGTAAAACTGCATCACAGCGCCACGGCTTAAACTAAGTGTTTACAAACAAGTTTCATACTCAGAACTTTGGCAAATAGGATACACTACATGGGCAAAGTGGTTTCAAGTCACTTTGTGTGGACAATTTCACAGGAAACACAATGTTTCAAAAACAGCCTTATCTCAGCAAGAGAAGCTCAAAAACAGCATAAAACTGCTTTACAGTGCCACGGCTTAAACTAAGTGTTTACCAACAAATTTCTTCATCACTACTATGGCAAATGGGATAAACAACATGGAAAAAGTGGTTTCAAGTCACTTTGTGTGGACAATTTCACAGGAAACACAATGTTTCAAAAACAGCCTTATCTCAGCGAGAGAAGCTCAAAAACAGCATAAAACTGCTTTACGGCTTAAACTAAGTGTTTACGAACAAATTTCTTCATCACTACTATGGCAAATGGGATAAACAACATGGACAAAGTGGTTTCAAGTCACTTTGTGTGGACAATTTCACAGGAAACACAATGTTTCAAAAACAGCCTTATCTCAGCGAGAGAAGCTCAAAAACAGCATAAAACTGCTTTACGGCTTAAACTAAGTGTTTACGAACAAATTTCTTCATCAGCAAATGGGATTCACTACATGGCCAATGTGGCTTCACATTGTGTCTGCAATTACACAGAAAACAGCATTTCAAGACTCACTTTCTCATCCTAATGTAAAACTGCATCGCAGCGCCGCGGCTTAAACTAAGTGTTTACAAACAAGTTTCATACTCAGAACTTTGGCAAATGGGATACACTACATGGGCAAAGTGGTTTCAAGTCACTTTGTGTGGACAATTTCACAGGAAACACAATGTTTCAAAAACAGCCTTATCTCAGCGAGAGAAGCTCAAAAACAGCATAAAACTGCTTTACAGTGCCACGGCTTAAACTAAGTGTTTACCAACAAATTTCTTCATCACTACGATGGCAAATGGGATAAACAACATGGACAAAGTGGTTTCAAGTCACTTTGTGTGGACAATTTCACAGGAAACACAATGTTTCAAAAACAGCCTTATCTCAGCGAGAGAAGCTCAAAAACAGCATAAAACTGCTTTACGGCTTAAACTAAGTGTTTACGAACAAATTTCTTCATCACTACTATGGCAAATGGGATAAACAACATGGACAAAGTGGTTTCAAGTCACTTTGTGTGGACAATTTCACAGGAAACACAATGTTTCAAAAACAGCCTTATCTCAGCGAGAGAAGCTCAAAAACAGCATAAAACTGCTTTACGGCTTAAAATAAGTGTTTACGAACAAATTTCTTCATCACTACTATGGCAAATGGGATAAACAACATGGACAAAGTGGTTTCAAGTCACTTTGTGTGGACAATTTCACAGGAAACACAATGTTTCAAAAACAGCCTTATCTCAGTGAGAGAAGCTCAAAAACAGCATAAAACTGCTTTACAGTGCCACGGCTTAAACTAAGTGTTTACGAACAAATTTCTTCATCAGCAAATGGGATACACTACATGGCCAATGTGGCTTCACTTTGTGTCTGCAATTACACAGAAAACAGCATTTCAAGACTCACTTTCTCATCCTAATGTAAAACTGCATCATAGCGCCGCGGCTTAAACTAAGTGTTTACAAACAAGTTTCCTACTCAGAACTTTGGCAAATGGGATACACTACATGGGCAAAGTGGTTTCAAGTCACTTTGTGTGGACAATTTCACAGGAAACACAATGTTTAAAAAACAGCCTTATCTCAGCGAGAGAAGCTCAAAAACAGCATAAAACTGCTTTACGGCTTAAAATAAGTGTTTACGAACAAATTTCTTCATCACTACTATGGCAAATGGGATAAACAACATGGACAAAGTGGTTTCAAGTCACTTTGTGTGGACAATTTCACAGGAAACACAATGTTTCAAAAACAGCCTTATCTCAGCGAGAGAAGCTCAAAAACAGCATAAAACTGCTTTACAGTGCCACGGCTTAAACTAAGTGTTTACGAACAAATTTCTTCATCAGCAAATGGGATACACTACATGGCCAATGTGGCTTCACTTTGTGTCTGCAATTACACAGAAAACAGCATTTCAAGACTCACTTTCTCATCCTAATGTAAAACTGCATCACAGCGCCGCGGCTTAAACTAAGTGTTTACAAACAAGTTTCATACTCAGAACTTTGGCAAATGGGATACACTACATGGGCAAAGTGGTTTCAAGTCACTTTGTGTGGACAATTTCACAGGAAACACAATGTTTCAAAAACAGCCTTATCTCAGCGAGAGAAGCTCAAAAACAGCATAAAACTGCTTTACAGTGCCACGGCTTAAACTAAGTGTTTACGAACAAATTTCTTCATCACTACTATGGCAAATGGGATAAACAACATGGACAAAGTGGATTCAAGTCACTTTGTGTGGACAATTTCACAGGAAACACAATGTTTCAAAAACAGCCTTATCTCAGCGAGAGAAGCTCAAAAACAGCATAAAACTGCTTTACAGTGCCACGGCTTAAACTAAGTGTTTACCAACAAATTTCTTCATCACTACTATGGCAAATGGGATAAACAACATGGACAAAGTGGTTTCAAGTCACTTTGTGTGGACAATTTCACAGGAAACACAATGTTTCAAAAACAGCCTTATCTCAGCGAGAGAAGCTCAAAAACAGCATAAAACTGCTTTACGGCTTAAACTAAGTGTTTACGAACAAATTTCTTCATCACTACTATGGCAAATGGGATAAACAACATGGACAAAGTGGTTTCAAGTCACTTTGTGTGGACAATTTCACAGGAAACACAATGTTTCAAAAACAGCCTTATCTCAGCGAGAGAAGCTCAAAAACAGCGTAAAACTGCTTTACAGTGCCACGGCTTAAACTAAGTGTTTACGAACAAATTTCTTCATCAGCAAATGGGATACACTACATGGCCAATGTGGCTTCACTTTGTGTCTGCAATTACACAGAAAACAGCATTTCAAGACTCACTTTCTCATCCTAATGTAAAACTGCATCACAGCGCCGCGGCTTAAACTAAGTGTTTACAAACAAGTTTCATACTCAGAACTTTGGCAAATGGGATACACTACATGGGCAAAGTGGTTTCAAGTCACTTTGTGTGGACAATTTCACAGGAAACACAATGTTTCAAAAACAGCCTTATCTCAGCGAGAGAAGCTCAAAAACAGCATAAAACTGCTTTACAGTGCCACGGCTTAAACTAAGTGTTTACGAACAAATTTCTTCATCACTACTATGGCAAATGGGATAAACAACATGGACAAAGTGGATTCAAGTCACTTTGTGTGGACAATTTCACAGGAAACACAATGTTTCAAAAACAGCCTTATCTCAGCGAGAGAAGCTCAAAAACAGCATAAAACTGCTTTACAGTGCCACGGCTTAAACTAAGTGTTTACCAACAAATTTCTTCATCACTACTATGGCAAATGGGATAAACAACATGGACAAAGTGGTTTCAAGTCACTTTGTGTGGACAATTTCACAGGAAACACAATGTTTCAAAAACAGCCTTATCTCAGCGAGAGAAGCTCAAAAACAGCATAAAACTGCTTTACGGCTTAAACTAAGTGTTTACGAACAAATTTCTTCATCACTACTATGGCAAATGGGATAAACAACATGGACAAAGTGGTTTCAAGTCACTTTGTGTGGACAATTTCACAGGAAACACAATGTTTCAAAAACAGCCTTATCTCAGCGAGAGAAGCTCAAAAACAGCATAAAACTGCTTTACAGTGCCACGGCTTAAACTAAGTGTTTACGAACAAATTTCTTCATCAGCAAATGGGATACACTACATGGCCAATGTGGCTTCACTTTGTGTCTGCAATTACACAGAAAACAGCATTTCAAGACTCACTTTCTCATCCTAATGTAAAACTGCATCACAGCGCCGCGGCTTAAACTAAGTGTTTACAAACAAGTTTCATACTCAGAACTTTGGCAAATGGGATACACTACATGGGCAAAGTGGTTTCAAGTCACTTTGTGTGGACAATTTCACAGGAAACACAATGTTTCAAAAACAGCCTTATCTCAGCGAGAGAAGCTCAAAAACAGCATAAAACTGCTTTACAGTGCCACGGCTTAAACTAAGTGTTTACGAACAAATTTCTTCATCACTACTATGGCAAATGGGATAAACAACATGGACAAAGTGGATTCAAGTCACTTTGTGTGGACAATTTCACAGGAAACACAATGTTTCAAAAACAGCCTTATCTCAGCGAGAGAAGCTCAAAAACAGCATAAAACTGCTTTACAGTGCCACGGCTTAAACTACGTGTTTACGAACAAATTTCTTCAACAGCAAATGGGATACACTACATGGCCAATGTGGCTTCACTTTGTGTCTGTAATTACGCAGAAAACAGCATTTCAAGACTCACTTTCTCATCCTAATGTAAAACTGCATCACAGCGCCGCGGCTTAAACTAAGTGTTTACAAACAAGTTTCATACTCAGAACTTTGGCAAATGGGATACACTACATGGGCAAAGTGGTTTCAAGTCACTTTGTGTGGACAATTTCACAGGAAACACAATGTTTCAAAAACAGCCTTATCTCAGCAAGAGAAGCTCAAAAACAGCATAAAACTGCTTTACAGTGCCACGGCTTAAACTAAGTGTTTACCAACAAATTTCTTCATCACTACTATGGCAAATGGGATAAACAACATGGAAAAAGTGGTTTCAAGTCACTTTGTGTGGACAATTTCACAGGAAACACAATGTTTCAAAAACAGCCTTATCTCAGCGAGAGAAGCTCAAAAACAGCATAAAACTGCTTTACGGCTTAAACTAAGTGTTTACGAACAAATTTCTTCATCACTACTATGGCAAATGGGATAAACAACATGGACAAAGTGGTTTCAAGTCACTTTGTGTGGACAATTTCACAGGAAACACAATGTTTCAAAAACAGCCTTATCTCAGCGAGAGAATCTCAAAAACAGCATAAAACTGCTTCACAGTGCCACGGCTTAAACTACGTGTTTACGAACAAATTTCTTCATCAGCAAATGGGATACACTACATGGCCAATGTGGCTTCACTTTGTGTCTGCAATTACACAGAAAACAGCATTTCAAGACTCACTTTCTCATCCTAATGTAAAACTGCATCACAGCGCCGCGGCTTAAACTAAGTGTTTACAAACAAGTTTCATACTCAGAACTTTGGCAAATGGGATACACTACATGGGCAAAGTGGTTTCAAGTCACTTTGTGCGGACAATTTCACAGGAAACACAATGTTTCAAAAACAGCCTTATCTCATCAAGAGAAGCTCAAAAACAGCATAAAACTGCTTTACAGTGCCACGGCTTAAACTAAGTGTTTACCAACAAATTTCTTCAGCACTACTATGGCAAATGGGATAAACAACATGGAAAAAGTGGTTTCAAGTCACTTTGTGTGGACAATTTCACAGGAAACACAATGTTTCAAAAACAGCCTTATCTCAGCGAGAGAAGCTCAAAAACAGCATAAAACTGCTTTACAGTGCCACGGCTTAAAGTAAGTGTTTACGAACAAATTTCTTCATCAGCAAATGGGATACACTACATGGCCAATGTGGCTTCACTTTGTGTCTGCAATTACACAGAAAACAGCATTTCAAGACTCACTTTCTCATCCTAATGTAAAACTGCATCACAGCGCCGCGGCTTAAACTAAGTGTTTACAAACAAGTTTCATACTCAGAACTTTGGCAAATGGGATACACTACATGGGCAAAGTGGTTTCAAGTCACTTTGTGTGGACAATTTCACAGGAAACACAATGTTTCAAAAACAGCCTTATCTCAGTGAGAGAAGCTCAAAAACAGCATAAAACTGCTTTACAGTGCCACGGCTTAAACTAAGTGTTTACCAACAAATTTCTTCATCACTACGATGGCAAATGGGATAAACAACATGGACAAAGTGGTTTCAAGTCACTTTGTGTGGACAATTTCACAGGAAACACAATGTTTCAAAAACAGCCTTATCTCAGCGAGAGAAGCTCAAAAACAGCATAAAACTGCTTTACGGCTTAAACTAAGTGTTTACGAACAAATTTCTTCATCACTACTATGGCAAATGGGATAAACAACATGGACAAAGTGGTTTCAAGTCACTTTGTGTGGACAATTTCACAGGAAACACAATGTTTCAAAAACAGCCTTATCTCAGCGAGAGAAGCTCAAAAACAGCATAAAACTGCTTTACGGCTTAAAATAAGTGTTTACGAACAAATTTCTTCATCACTACTATGGCAAATGGGATAAACAACATGGACAAAGTGGTTTCCAGTCACTTTGTGTGGACAATTTCACAGGAAACACAATGTTTCAAAAACAGCCTTATCTCAGCGAGAGAAGCTCAAAAACAGCATAAAACTGCTTTACAGTGCCACGGCTTAAACTAAGTGTTTACGAACAAATTTCTTCATCAGCAAATGGGATACACTACATGGCCAATGTGGCTTCACTTTGTGTCTGCAATTACACAGAAAACAGCATTTCAAGACTCACTTTCTCATCCTAATGTAAAACTGCATCACAGCGCCGCGGCTTAAACTAAGTGTTTACAAACAAGTTTCCTACTCAGAACTTTGGCAAATGGGATACACTACATGGGCAAAGTGGTTTCAAGTCACTTTGTGTGGACAATTTCACAGGAAACACAATGTTTCAAAAACAGCCTTATCTCAGCGAGAGAAGCTCAAAAACAGCATAAAACTGCTTTACAGTGCCACGGCTTAAACTAAGTGTTTACGAACAAATTTCTTCATCAGCAAATGGGATTCACTACATGGCCAATGTGGCTTCACTTTGTGTCTGCAATTACACAGAAAACAGCATTTCAAGACTCACTTTCTCATCCTAATGTAAAACTGCATCACAGCGCCGCGGCTTAAACTAAATGTTTACAAACAAGTTTCATACTCAGAACTTTGGCAAATGGGATACACTACATGGGCAAAGTGGTTTCAAGTCACTTTGTGTGGACAATTTCACAGGAAACACAATGTTTCAAAAACAGCCTTATCTCAGCGAGAGAAGCTCAAAAACATCATAAAACTGCTTTACGGTTTAAAATAAGTGTTTACGAACAAATTTCTTCATCACTACTATGGCAAATGGGATAAACAACATGGACAAAGTGGTTTCAAGTCACTTTGTGTGGACAATTTCACAGGAAACACAATGTTTCAAAAACAGCCTTATCTCAGCGAGAGAAGCTCAAAAACAGCATAAAACTGCTTTACAGTGCCACGGCTTAAACTAAGTGTTTACGAACAAATTTCTTCATCAGCAAATGGGATACACTACATGGCCAATGTGGCTTCACTTTGTGTCTGCAATTACACAGAAAACAGCATTTCAAGACTCACTTTCTCATCCTAATGTAAAACTGCATCACAGCGCCGCGGCTTAAACTAAGTGTTTACAAACAAGTTTCATACTCAGAACTTTGGCAAATGGGAAACACTACATGGGCAAAGTGGTTTCAAGTCACTTTGTGTGGACAATTTCACAGGAAACACAATGTTTCAAAAACAGCCTTATCTCAGCGAGAGAAGCTCAAAAACAGCATAAAACTGCTTTACGGCTTAAAATAAGTGTTTACGAACAAATTTCTTCATCACTACTATGGCAAATGGGATAAACAACATGGACAAAGTGGTTTCAAGTCACTTTGTGTGGACAATTTCACAGGAAACACAATGTTTCAAAAACAGCCTTATCTCAGCGAGAGAAGCTCAAAAACAGCATAAAACTGCTTTACAGTGCCACGGCTTAAACTAAGTGTTTACGAACAAATTTCTTCATCAGCAAATGGGATACACTACATGGCCAATGTGGCTTCACTTTGTGTCTGCAATTACACAGAAAACAGCATTTCAAGACTCACTTTCTCATCCTAATGTAAAACTGCATCACAGCGCCGCGGCTTAAACTAAGTGTTTACAAACAAGTTTCATACTCAGAACTTTGGCAAATGGGATACACTACATGGGCAAAGTGGTTTCAAGTCACTTTGTGTGGACAATTTCACAGGAAACACAATGTTTCAAAAACAGCCTTATCTCAGCGAGAGAAGCTCAAAAACAGCATAAAACTGCTTTACAGTGCCACGGCTTAAACTAAGTGTTTACGAACAAATTTCTTCATCACTACTATGGCAAATGGGATAAACAACATGGACAAAGTGGATTCAAGTCACTTTGTGTGGACAATTTCACAGGAAACACAATGTTTCAAAAACAGCCTTATCTCAGCGAGAGAAGCTCAAAAACAGCATAAAACTGCTTTACAGTGCCACGGCTTAAACTAAGTGTTTACCAACAAATTTCTTCATCACTACTATGGCAAATGGGATAAACAACATGGACAAAGTGGTTTCAAGTCACTTTGTGTGGACAATTTCACAGGAAACACAATGTTTCAAAAACAGCCTTATCTCAGCGAGAGAAGCTCAAAAACAGCATAAAACTGCTTTACGGCTTAAACTAAGTGTTTACGAACAAATTTCTTCATCACTACTATGGCAAATGGGATAAACAACATGGACAAAGTGGTTTCAAGTCACTTTGTGTGGACAATTTCACAGGAAACACAATGTTTCAAAAACAGCCTTATCTCAGCGAGAGAAGCTCAAAAACAGCATAAAACTGCTTTACGGCTTAAAATAAGTGTTTACGAACAAATTTCTTCATCACTACTATGGCAAATGGGATAAACAACATGGACAAAGTGGTTTCAAGTCACTTTGTGTGGACAATTTCACAGGAAACACAATGTTTCAAAAACAGCCTTATCTCAGTGAGAGAAGCTCAAAAACAGCATAAAACTGCTTTACAGTGCCACGGCTTAAACTAAGTGTTTACGAACAAATTTCTTCATCAGCAAATGGGATACACTACATGGCCAATGTGGCTTCACTTTGTGTCTGCAATTACACAGAAAACAGCATTTCAAGACTCACTTTCTCATCCTAATGTAAAACTGCATCACAGCGCCGCGGCTTAAACTAAGTGTTTACAAACAAGTTTCCTACTCAGAACTTTGGCAAATGGGATACACTACATGGGCAAAGTGGTTTCAAGTCACTTTGTGTGGACAATTTCACAGGAAACACAATGTTTCAAAAACAGCCTTATCTCAGCGAGAGAAGCTCAAAAACAGCATAAAACTGCTTTACAGTGCCACGGCTTAAACTAAGTGTTTACGAACAAATTTCTTCATCAGCAAATGGGATTCACTACATGGCCAATGTGGCTTCACTTTGTGTCTGCAATTACACAGAAAACAGCATTTCAAGACTCACTTTCTCATCCTAATGTAAAACTGCATCACAGCGCCGCGGCTTAAACTAAATGTTTACAAACAAGTTTCATACTCAGAACTTTGGCAAATGGGATACACTACATGGGCAAAGTGGTTTCAAGTCACTTTGTGTGGACAATTTCACAGGAAACACAATGTTTCAAAAACAGCCTTATCTCAGCGAGAGAAGCTCAAAAACAGCATAAAACTGCTTTACGGCTTAAAATAAGTGTTTACGAACAAATTTCTTCATCACTACTATGGCAAATGGGATAAACAACATGGACAAAGTGGTTTCAAGTCACTTTGTGTGGACAATTTCACAGGAAACACAATGTTTCAAAAACAGCCTTATCTCAGCGAGAGAAGCTCAAAAACAGCATAAAACTGCTTTACAGTGCCACGGCTTAAACTAAGTGTTTACGAACAAATTTCTTCATCAGCAAATGGGATACACTACATGGCCAATGTGGCTTCACTTTGTGTCTGCAATTACACAGAAAACAGCATTTCAAGACTCACTTTCTCATCCTAATGTAAAACTGCATCACAGCGCCGCGGCTTAAACTAAGTGTTTACAAACAAGTTTCATACTCAGAACTTTGGCAAATGGGATACACTACATGGGCAAAGTGGTTTCAAGTCACTTTGTGTGGACAATTTCACAGGAAACACAATGTTTCAAAAACAGCCTTATCTCAGCGAGAGAAGCTCAAAAACAGCATAAAACTGCTTTACAGTGCCACGGCTTAAACTAAGTGTTTACGAACAAATTTCTTCATCACTACTATGGCAAATGGGATAAACAACATGGACAAAGTGGATTCAAGTCACTTTGTGTGGACAATTTCACAGGAAACACAATGTTTCAAAAACAGCCTTATCTCAGCGAGAGAAGCTCAAAAACAGCATAAAACTGCTTTACAGTGCCACGGCTTAAACTAAGTGTTTACCAACAAATTTCTTCATCACTACTATGGCAAATGGGATAAACAACATGGACAAAGTGGTTTCAAGTCACTTTGTGTGGACAATTTCACAGGAAACACAATGTTTCAAAAACAGCCTTATCTCAGCGAGAGAAGCTCAAAAACAGCATAAAACTGCTTTACGGCTTAAACTAAGTGTTTACGAACAAATTTCTTCATCACTACTATGGCAAATGGGATAAACAACATGGACAAAGTGGTTTCAAGTCACTTTGTGTGGACAATTTCACAGGAAACACAATGTTTCAAAAACAGCCTTATCTCAGCGAGAGAAGCTCAAAAACAGCGTAAAACTGCTTTACAGTGCCACGGCTTAAACTAAGTGTTTACGAACAAATTTCTTCATCAGCAAATGGGATACACTACATGGCCAATGTGGCTTCACTTTGTGTCTGCAATTACACAGAAAACAGCATTTCAAGACTCACTTTCTCATCCTAATGTAAAACTGCATCACAGCGCCGCGGCTTAAACTAAGTGTTTACAAACAAGTTTCATACTCAGAACTTTGGCAAATGGGATACACTACATGGGCAAAGTGGTTTCAAGTCACTTTGTGTGGACAATTTCACAGGAAACACAATGTTTCAAAAACAGCCTTATCTCAGCGAGAGAAGCTCAAAAACAGCATAAAACTGCTTTACAGTGCCACGGCTTAAACTAAGTGTTTACGAACAAATTTCTTCATCACTACTATGGCAAATGGGATAAACAACATGGACAAAGTGGATTCAAGTCACTTTGTGTGGACAATTTCACAGGAAACACAATGTTTCAAAAACAGCCTTATCTCAGCGAGAGAAGCCCAAAAACAGCATAAAACTGCTTTACAGTGCCACGGCTTAAACTAAGTGTTTACCAACAAATTTCTTCATCACTACTATGGCAAATGGGATAAACAACATGGACAAAGTGGTTTCAAGTCACTTTGTGTGGACAATTTCACAGGAAACACAATGTTTCAAAAACAGCCTTATCTCAGCGAGAGAAGCTCAAAAACAGCATAAAACTGCTTTACGGCTTAAACTAAGTGTTTACGAACAAATTTCTTCATCACTACTATGGCAAATGGGATAAACAACATGGACAAAGTGGTTTCAAGTCACTTTGTGTGGACAATTTCACAGGAAACACAATGTTTCAAAAACAGCCTTATCTCAGCGAGAGAAGCTCAAAAACAGCATAAAACTGCTTTACAGTGCCACGGCTTAAACTAAGTGTTTACGAACAAATTTCTTCATCAGCAAATGGGATACACTACATGGCCAATGTGGCTTCACTTTGTGTCTGCAATTACACAGAAAACAGCATTTCAAGACTCACTTTCTCATCCTAATGTAAAACTGCATCACAGCGCCGCGGCTTAAACTAAGTGTTTACAAACAAGTTTCATACTCAGAACTTTGGCAAATGGGATACACTACATGGGCAAAGTGGTTTCAAGTCACTTTGTGTGGACAATTTCACAGGAAACACAATGTTTCAAAAACAGCCTTATCTCAGCGAGAGAAGCTCAAAAACAGCATAAAACTGCTTTACAGTGCCACGGCTTAAACTAAGTGTTTACGAACAAATTTCTTCATCACTACTATGGCAAATGGGATAAACAACATGGACAAAGTGGATTCAAGTCACTTTGTGTGGACAATTTCACAGGAAACACAATGTTTCAAAAACAGCCTTATCTCAGCGAGAGAAGCTCAAAAACAGCATAAAACTGCTTTACAGTGCCACGGCTTAAACTACGTGTTTACGAACAAATTTATTCAACAGCAAATGGGATACACTACATGGCCAATGTGGCTTCACTTTGTGTCTGTAATTACGCAGAAAACAGCATTTCAAGACTCACTTTCTCATCCTAATGTAAAACTGCATCACAGCGCCGCGGCTTAAACTAAGTGTTTACAAACAAGTTTCATACTCAGAACTTTGGCAAATGGGATACACTACATGGGCAAAGTGGTTTCAAGTCACTTTGTGTGGACAATTTCACAGGAAACACAATGTTTCAAAAACAGCCTTATCTCAGCAAGAGAAGCTCAAAAACAGCATAAAACTGCTTTACAGTGCCACGGCTTAAACTAAGTGTTTACCAACAAATTTCTTCATCACTACTATGGCAAATGGGATAAACAACATGGAAAAAGTGGTTTCAAGTCACTTTGTGTGGACAATTTCACAGGAAACACAATGTTTCAAAAACAGCCTTATCTCAGCGAGAGAAGCTCAAAAACAGCATAAAACTGCTTTACGGCTTAAACTAAGTGTTTACGAACAAATTTCTTCATCACTACTATGGCAAATGGGATAAACAACATGGACAAAGTGGTTTCAAGTCACTTTGTGTGGACAATTTCACAGGAAACACAATGTTTCAAAAACAGCCTTATCTCAGCGAGAGAATCTCAAAAACAGCATAAAACTGCTTCACAGTGCCACGGCTTAAACTACGTGTTTACGAACAAATTTCTTCATCAGCAAATGGGATACACTACATGGCCAATGTGGCTTCACTTTGTGTCTGCAATTACACAGAAAACAGCATTTCAAGACTCACTTTCTCATCCTAATGTAAAACTGCATCACAGCGCCGCGGCTTAAACTAAGTGTTTACAAACAAGTTTCATACTCAGAACTTTGGCAAATGGGATACACTACATGGGCAAAGTGGTTTCAAGTCACTTTGTGCGGACAATTTCACAGGAAACACAATGTTTCAAAAACAGCCTTATCTCATCAAGAGAAGCTCAAAAACAGCATAAAACTGCTTTACAGTGCCACGGCTTAAACTAAGTGTTTACCAACAAATTTCTTCAGCACTACTATGGCAAATGGGATAAACAACATGGAAAAAGTGGTTTCAAGTCACTTTGTGTGGACAATTTCACAGGAAACACAATGTTTCAAAAACAGCCTTATCTCAGCGAGAGAAGCTCAAAAACAGCATAAAACTGCTTTACAGTGCCACGGCTTAAAGTAAGTGTTTACGAACAAATTTCTTCATCAGCAAATGGGATACACTACATGGCCAATGTGGCTTCACTTTGTGTCTGCAATTACACAGAAAACAGCATTTCAAGACTCACTTTCTCATCCTAATGTAAAACTGCATCACAGCGCCGCGGCTTAAACTAAGTGTTTACAAACAAGTTTCATACTCAGAACTTTGGCAAATGGGATACACTACATGGGCAAAGTGGTTTCAAGTCACTTTGTGTGGACAATTTCACAGGAAACACAATGTTTCAAAAACAGCCTTATCTCAGTGAGAGAAGCTCAAAAACAGCATAAAACTGCTTTACAGTGCCACGGCTTAAACTAAGTGTTTACCAACAAATTTCTTCATCACTACGATGGCAAATGGGATAAACAACATGGACAAAGTGGTTTCAAGTCACTTTGTGTGGACAATTTCACAGGAAACACAATGTTTCAAAAACAGCCTTATCTCAGCGAGAGAAGCTCAAAAACAGCATAAAACTGCTTTACGGCTTAAAATAAGTGTTTACGAACAAATTTCTTCATCACTACTATGGCAAATGGGATAAACAACATGGACAAAGTGGTTTCCAGTCACTTTGTGTGGACAATTTCACAGGAAACACAATGTTTCAAAAACAGCCTTATCTCAGCGAGAGAAGCTCAAAAACAGCATAAAACTGCTTTACAGTGCCACGGCTTAAACTAAGTGTTTACGAACAAATTTCTTCATCAGCAAATGGGATACACTACATGGCCAATGTGGCTTCACTTTGTGTCTGCAATTACACAGAAAACAGCATTTCAAGACTCACTTTCTCATCCTAATGTAAAACTGCATCACAGCGCCGCGGCTTAAACTAAGTGTTTACAAACAAGTTTCCTACTCAGAACTTTGGCAAATGGGATACACTACATGGGCAAAGTGGTTTCAAGTCACTTTGTGTGGACAATTTCACAGGAAACACAATGTTTCAAAAACAGCCTTATCTCAGCGAGAGAAGCTCAAAAACAGCATAAAACTGCTTTACAGTGCCACGGCTTAAACTAAGTGTTTACGAACAAATTTCTTCATCAGCAAATGGGATTCACTACATGGCCAATGTGGCTTCACTTTGTGTCTGCAATTACACAGAAAACAGCATTTCAAGACTCACTTTCTCATCCTAATGTAAAACTGCATCACAGCGCCGCGGCTTAAACTAAATGTTTACAAACAAGTTTCATACTCAGAACTTTGGCAAATGGGATACACTACATGGGCAAAGTGGTTTCAAGTCACTTTGTGTGGACAATTTCACAGGAAACACAATGTTTCAAAAACAGCCTTATCTCAGCGAGAGAAGCTCAAAAACATCATAAAACTGCTTTACGGTTTAAAATAAGTGTTTACGAACAAATTTCTTCATCACTACTATGGCAAATGGGATAAACAACATGGACAAAGTGGTTTCAAGTCACTTTGTGTGGACAATTTCACAGGAAACACAATGTTTCAAAAACAGCCTTATCTCAGCGAGAGAAGCTCAAAAACAGCATAAAACTGCTTTACAGTGCCACGGCTTAAACTAAGTGTTTACGAACAAATTTCTTCATCAGCAAATGGGATACACTACATGGCCAATGTGGCTTCACTTTGTGTCTGCAATTACACAGAAAACAGCATTTCAAGACTCACTTTCTCATCCTAATGTAAAACTGCATCACAGCGCCGCGGCTTAAACTAAGTGTTTACAAACAAGTTTCATACTCAGAACTTTGGCAAATGGGAAACACTACATGGGCAAAGTGGTTTCAAGTCACTTTGTGTGGACAATTTCACAGGAAACACAATGTTTCAAAAACAGCCTTATCTCAGCGAGAGAAGCTCAAAAACAGCATAAAACTGCTTTACGGCTTAAAATAAGTGTTTACGAACAAATTTCTTCATCACTACTATGGCAAATGGGATAAACAACATGGACAAAGTGGTTTCAAGTCACTTTGTGTGGACAATTTCACAGGAAACACAATGTTTCAAAAACAGCCTTATCTCAGCGAGAGAAGCTCAAAAACAGCATAAAACTGCTTTACGGCTTAAACTAAGTGTTTACGAACAAATTTCTTCATCACTACTATGGCAAATGGGATAAACAACATGGACAAAGTGGTTTCAAGTCACTTTGTGTGGACAATTTCACAGGAAACACAATGTTTCAAAAACAGCCTTATCTCAGCGAGAGAAGCTCAAAAACAGCGTAAAACTGCTTTACAGTGCCACGGCTTAAACTAAGTGTTTACGAACAAATTTCTTCATCAGCAAATGGGATACACTACATGGCCAATGTGGCTTCACTTTGTGTCTGCAATTACACAGAAAACAGCATTTCAAGACTCACTTTCTCATCCTAATGTAAAACTGCATCACAGCGCCGCGGCTTAAACTAAGTGTTTACAAACAAGTTTCATACTCAGAACTTTGGCAAATGGGATACACTACATGGGCAAAGTGGTTTCAAGTCACTTTGTGTGGACAATTTCACAGGAAACACAATGTTTCAAAAACAGCCTTATCTCAGCGAGAGAAGCTCAAAAACAGCATAAAACTGCTTTACAGTGCCACGGCTTAAACTAAGTGTTTACGAACAAATTTCTTCATCACTACTATGGCAAATGGGATAAACAACATGGACAAAGTGGATTCAAGTCACTTTGTGTGGACAATTTCACAGGAAACACAATGTTTCAAAAACAGCCTTATCTCAGCGAGAGAAGCTCAAAAACAGCATAAAACTGCTTTACAGTGCCACGGCTTAAACTAAGTGTTTACCAACAAATTTCTTCATCACTACTATGGCAAATGGGATAAACAACATGGACAAAGTGGTTTCAAGTCACTTTGTGTGGACAATTTCACAGGAAACACAATGTTTCAAAAACAGCCTTATCTCAGCGAGAGAAGCTCAAAAACAGCATAAAACTGCTTTACGGCTTAAACTAAGTGTTTACGAACAAATTTCTTCATCACTACTATGGCAAATGGGATAAACAACATGGACAAAGTGGTTTCAAGTCACTTTGTGTGGACAATTTCACAGGAAACACAATGTTTCAAAAACAGCCTTATCTCAGCGAGAGAAGCTCAAAAACAGCATAAAACTGCTTTACAGTGCCACGGCTTAAACTAAGTGTTTACGAACAAATTTCTTCATCAGCAAATGGGATACACTACATGGCCAATGTGGCTTCACTTTGTGTCTGCAATTACACAGAAAACAGCATTTCAAGACTCACTTTCTCATCCTAATGTAAAACTGCATCACAGCGCCGCGGCTTAAACTAAGTGTTTACAAACAAGTTTCATACTCAGAACTTTGGCAAATGGGATACACTACATGGGCAAAGTGGTTTCAAGTCACTTTGTGTGGACAATTTCACAGGAAACACAATGTTTCAAAAACAGCCTTATCTCAGCGAGAGAAGCTCAAAAACAGCATAAAACTGCTTTACAGTGCCACGGCTTAAACTAAGTGTTTACGAACAAATTTCTTCATCACTACTATGGCAAATGGGATAAACAACATGGACAAAGTGGATTCAAGTCACTTTGTGTGGACAATTTCACAGGAAACACAATGTTTCAAAAACAGCCTTATCTCAGCGAGAGAAGCTCAAAAACAGCATAAAACTGCTTTACAGTGCCACGGCTTAAACTACGTGTTTACGAACAAATTTCCTCATCAGCAAATGGGATACACTACATGGCCAATGTGGCTTCACTTTGTGTCTGTAATTACGCAGAAAACAGCATTTCAAGACTCACTTTCTCATCCTAATGTAAAACTGCATCACAGCGCCGCGGCTTAAACTAAGTGTTTACAAACAAGTTTCATACTCAGAACTTTGGCAAATGGGATACACTACATGGGCAAAGTGGTTTCAAGTCACTTTGTGTGGACAATTTCACAGGAAACACAATGTTTCAAAAACAGCCTTATCTCAGCAAGAGAAGCTCAAAAACAGCATAAAACTGCTTTACAGTGCCACGGCTTAAACTAAGTGTTTACCAACAAATTTCTTCATCACTACTATGGCAAATGGGATAAACAACATGGAAAAAGTGGTTTCAAGTCACTTTGTGTGGACAATTTCACAGGAAACACAATGTTTCAAAAACAGCCTTATCTCAGCGAGAGAAGCTCAAAAACAGCATAAAACTGCTTTACGGCTTAAACTAAGTGTTTACGAACAAATTTCTTCATCAGCAAATGGGATACACTACATGGCCAATGTGGCTTCACTTTGTGTCTGCAATTACACAGAAAACAGCATTTCAAGACTCACTTTCTCATCCTAATGTAAAACTGCATCACAGCGCCGCGGCTTAAACTAAGTGTTTACAAACAAGTTTCATACTCAGAACTTTGGCAAATGGGATACACTACATGGGCAAAGTGGTTTCAAGTCACTTTGTGCGGACAATTTCACAGGAAACACAATGTTTCAAAAACAGCCTTATCTCATCAAGAGAAGCTCAAAAACAGCATAAAACTGCTTTACAGTGCCACGGCTTAAACTAAGTGTTTACCAACAAATTTCTTCAGCACTACTATGGCAAATGGGATAAACAACATGGAAAAAGTGGTTTCAAGTCACTTTGTGTGGACAATTTCACAGGAAACACAATGTTTCAAAAACAGCCTTATCTCAGCGAGAGAAGCTCAAAAACAGCATAAAACTGCTTTACAGTGCCACGGCTTAAAGTAAGTGTTTACGAACAAATTTCTTCATCAGCAAATGGGATACACTACATGGCCAATGTGGCTTCACTTTGTGTCTGCAATTACACAGAAAACACCATTTCAAGACTCACTTTCTAATCCTAATGTAAAACTGCATCACAGCGCCGCGGCTTAAACTAAGTGTTTACAAACAAGTTTCATACTCAGAACTTTGGCAAATGGGATACACTACATGGGCAAAGTGGTTTCAAGTCACTTTGTGTGGACAATTTCACAGGAAACACAATGTTTCAAAAACAGCCTTATCTCAGTGAGAGAAGCTCAAAAACAGCATAAAACTGCTTTACAGTGCCACGGCTTAAACTAAGTGTTTACCAACAAATTTCTTCATCACTACGATGGCAAATGGGATAAACAACATGGACAAAGTGGTTTCAAGTCACTTTGTGTGGACAATTTCACAGGAAACACAATGTTTCAAAAACAGCCTTATCTCAGCGAGAGAAGCTCAAAAACAGCATAAAACTGCTTTACGGCTTAAACTAAGTGTTTACGAACAAATTTCTTCATCACTACTATGGCAAATGGGATAAACAACATGGACAAAGTGGTTTCAAGTCACTTTGTGTGGACAATTTCACAGGAAACACAATGTTTCAAAAACAGCCTTATCTCAGCGAGAGAAGCTCAAAAACAGCATAAAACTGCTTTACGGCTTAAAATAAGTGTTTACGAACAAATTTCTTCATCACTACTATGGCAAATGGGATAAACAACATGGACAAAGTGGTTTCCAGTCACTTTGTGTGGACAATTTCACAGGAAACACAATGTTTCAAAAACAGCCTTATCTCAGCGAGAGAAGCTCAAAAACAGCATAAAACTGCTTTACAGTGCCACGGCTTAAACTAAGTGTTTACGAACAAATTTCTTCATCAGCAAATGGGATACACTACATGGCCAATGTGGCTTCACTTTGTGTCTGCAATTACACAGAAAACAGCATTTCAAGACTCACTTTCTCATCCTAATGTAAAACTGCATCACAGCGCCGCGGCTTAAACTAAGTGTTTACAAACAAGTTTCCTACTCAGAACTTTGGCAAATGGGATACACTACATGGGCAAAGTGGTTTCAAGTCACTTTGTGTGGACAATTTCACAGGAAACACAATGTTTCAAAAACAGCCTTATCTCAGCGAGAGAAGCTCAAAAACAGCATAAAACTGCTTTACAGTGCCACGGCTTAAACTAAGTGTTTACGAACAAATTTCTTCATCAGCAAATGGGATTCACTACATGGCCAATGTGGCTTCACTTTGTGTCTGCAATTACACAGAAAACAGCATTTCAAGACTCACTTTCTCATCCTAATGTAAAACTGCATCACAGCGCCGCGGCTTAAACTAAATGTTTACAAACAAGTTTCATACTCAGAACTTTGGCAAATGGGATACACTACATGGGCAAAGTGGTTTCAAGTCACTTTGTGTGGACAATTTCACAGGAAACACAATGTTTCAAAAACAGCCTTATCTCAGCGAGAGAAGCTCAAAAACAGCATAAAACTGCTTTACAGTGCCACGGCTTAAACTAAGTGTTTACGAACAAATTTCTTCATCAGCAAATGGGATACACTACATGGCCAATGTGGCTTCACTTTGTGTCTGCAATTACACAGAAAACAGCATTTCAAGACTCACTTTCTCATCCTAATGTAAAACTGCATCACAGCGCCGCGGCTTAAACTAAGTGTTTACAAACAAGTTTCATACTCAGAACTTTGGCAAATGGGAAACACTACATGGGCAAAGTGGTTTCAAGTCACTTTGTGTGGACAATTTCACAGGAAACACAATGTTTCAAAAACAGCCTTATCTCAGCGAGAGAAGCTCAAAAACAGCATAAAACTGCTTTACGGCTTAAAATAAGTGTTTACGAACAAATTTCTTCATCACTACTATGGCAAATGGGATAAACAACATGGACAAAGTGGTTTCAAGTCACTTTGTGTGGACAATTTCACAGGAAACACAATGTTTCAAAAACAGCCTTATCTCAGCGAGAGAAGCTCAAAAACAGCATAAAACTGCTTTACAGTGCCACGGCTTAAACTAAGTGTTTACGAACAAATTTCTTCATCAGCAAATGGAATACACTACATAGCCAATGTGGCTTCACTTTGTGTCTGCAATTACACAGAAAACAGCATTTCAAGACTCACTTTCTCATCCTAATGTAAAACTGCATCACAGCGCCGCGGCTTAAACTAAGTGTTTACAAACAAGTTTCCTACTCAGAACTTTGGCAAATGGGATACACTACATGGGCAAAGTGGTTTCAAGTCAATTTGTGTGGACAATTTCACAGGAAACACAATGTTTCAAAAACAGCCTTATCTCAGCGAGAGAAGCTCAAAAACAGCATAAAACTGCTTTACAGTGCCACGGCTTAAACTAAGTTTTTACGAACAAATTTCTTCATCAGCAAATGGGATTCACTACATGGCCAAAGTGGCTTCACTTTGTGTCTGCAATTACACAGAAAACAGCATTTCAAGACTCACTTTCTCATCCTAATGTAAAACTGCATCACAGCGCCGCGGCTTAAACTAAATGTTTACAAACAAGTTTCATACTCAGAACTTTGGCAAATGGGATACACTACATGGGCAAAGTGGTTTCAAGTCACTTTGTGTGGACAATTTCACAGGAAACACAATGTTTCAAAAACAGCCTTATCTCAGCGAGAGAAGCTCAAAAACAGCATAAAACTGCTTTACGGCTTAAAATAAGTGTTTACGAACAAATTTCTTCATCACTACTATGGCAAATGGGATAAACAACATGGACAAAGTGGTTTCAAGTCACTTTGTGTGGACAATTTCACAGGAAACACAATGTTTCAAAAACAGCCTTATCTCAGCGAGAGAAGCTCAAAAACAGCATAAAACTGCTTTACAGTGCCACGGCTTAAACTAAGTGTTTACGAACAAATTTCTTCATCACTACTATGGCAAATGGGATAAACAACATGGACAAAGTGGATTCAAGTCACTTTGTGTGGACAATTTCACAGGAAACACAATGTTTCAAAAACAGCCTTATCTCAGCGAGAGAAGCTCAAAAACAGCATAAAACTGCTTTACAGTGCCACGGCTTAAACTACGTGTTTACGAACAAATTTCTTCATCAGCAAATGGGATACACTACATGGCCAATGTGGCTTCACTTTGTGTCTGTAATTACACAGAAAACAGCATTTCAAGACTCACTTTCTCATCCTAATGTAAAACTGCATCACAGCGCCGCGGCTTAAACTAAGTGTTTACAAACAAGTTTCATACTCAGAACTTTGGCAAATGGGATACACTACATGGGCAAAGTGGTTTCAAGTCACTTTGTGTGGACAATTTCACAGGAAACACAATGTTTCAAAAACAGCCTTATCTCAGCAAGAGAAGCTCAAAAACAGCATAAAACTGCTTTACAGTGCCACGGCTTAAACTAAGTGTTTACCAACAAATTTCTTCATCACTACTATGGCAAATGGGATAAACAACATGGAAAAAGTGGTTTCAAGTCACTTTGTGTGGACAATTTCACAGGAAACACAATGTTTCAAAAACAGCCTTATCTCAGCGAGAGAAGCTCAAAAACAGCATAAAACTGCTTTACGGCTTAAACTAAGTGTTTACGAACAAATTTCTTCATCACTACTATGGCAAATGGGATAAACAACATGGACAAAGTGGTTTCAAGTCACTTTGTGTGGACAATTTCACAGGAAACACAATGTTTCAAAAACAGCCTTATCTCAGCGAGAGAAGCTCAAAAACAGCATAAAACTGCTTTACAGTGCCACGGCTTAAACTACGTGTTTACGAACAAATTTCTTCATCAGCAAATGGGATACACTACATGGCCAATGTGGCTTCACTTTGTGTCTGCAATTACACAGAAAACAGCATTTCAAGACTCACTTTCTCATCCTAATGTAAAACTGCATCACAGCGCCGCGGCTTAAACTAAGTGTTTACAAACAAGTTTCATACTCAGAACTTTGGCAAATGGGATACACTACATGGGCAAAGTGGTTTCAAGTCACTTTGTGTGGACAATTTCACAGGAAACACAATGTTTCAAAAACAGCCTTATCTCAGCAAGAGAAGCTCAAAAACAGCATAAAACTGCTTTACGGCTTAAACTAAGTGTTTACGAACAAATTTCTTCATCACTACTATGGCAAATGGGATAAACAACATGGACAAAGTGGTTTCAAGTCACTTTGTGTGGACAATTTCACAGGAAACACAATGTTTCAAAAACAGCCTTATCTCAGCGAGAGAAGCTCAAAAACAGCATAAAACTGCTTTACAGTGCCACGGCTTAAACTAGGTGTTTACCAACAAATTTCTTCATCAGCAAATGGGATACACTACATGGCCAATGTGGCTTCACTTTGTGTCTGCAATTACACAGAAAACATCATTTCAAGACTCACTTTCTCATCCCAATGTAAAACTGCATCACAGCGCCGCGGCTTAAACTAAGTGTTTACAAACAAGTTTCATACTCAGAACTTTGGCAAATGGGATACACTACATGGGCAAAGTGGTTTCAAGTCACTTTGTGTGGACAATTTCACAGGAAACACAATGTTTCAAAAACAGCCTTATCTCAGCGAGAGAAGCTCAAAAACAGCATAAAACTGCTTTACAGTGCCACGGCTTAAACTAAGTGTTTACCAACACATTTCTTCATCACTACTATGGCAAATGGGATAAACAACATGGACAAAGTGGTTTCAAGTCACTTTGTGTGGACAATTTCACAGGAAACACAATGTTTCAAAAACAGCCTTATCTCAGCGAGAGAAGCTCAAAAACAGCATAAAACTGCTTTACGGCTTAAACTAAGTGTTTACGAACAAATTTCTTCATCACTACTATGGCAAATGGGATAAACAACATGGACAAAGTGGTTTCAAGTCACTTTGTGTGGACAATTTCACAGGAAACACAATGTTTCAAAAACAGCCTTATCTCAGCGAGAGAAGCTCAAAAACAGCATAAAACTGCTTTACGGCTTAAAATAAGTGTTTACGAACAAATTTCTTCATCACTACTATGGCAAATGGGATAAACAACATGGACAAAGTGGTTTCAAGTCACTTTGTGTGGACAATTTCACAGGAAACACAATGTTTCAAAAACAGCCTTATCTCAGCGAGAGAAGCTCAAAAACAGCATAAAACTGCTTTACAGTGCCACGGCTTAAACTAAGTGTTTACGAACAAATTTCTTCATCAGCAAATGGGATACACTACATGGCCAATGTGGCTTCACTTTGTGTCTGCAATTACACAGAAAACAGCATTTCAAGACTCACTTTCTCATCCTAATGTAAAACTGCATCACAGCGCCGCGGCTTAAACTAAGTGTTTACAAACAAGTTTCATACTCAGAACTTTGGCAAATGGGATACACTACATGGGCAAAGTGGTTTCAAGTCACTTTGTGTGGACAATTTCACAGGAAACACAATGTTTCAAAAACAGCCTTATCTCAGTGAGAGAAGCTCAAAAACAGCATAAAACTGCTTTACGGCTTAAACTAAGTGTTTACGAACAAATTTCTTCATCACTACTATGGCAAATGGGATAAACAACATGGACAAAGTGGTTTCAAGTCACTTTGTGTGGACAATTTCTCAGGAAACACAATGTTTCAAAAACAGCCTTATCTCAGCGAGAGAAGCTCAAAAACAGCATAAAACTGCTTTACAGTGCCACGGCTTAAACTAAGTGTTTACGAACAAATTTCTTCATTACTACTATGGCAAATGGGATAAACAACATGGACAAAGTGGTTTCAAGTCACTTTGTGTGGACAATTTCACAGGAAACACAATGTTTCAAAAACAGCCTTATCTCAGCGAGAGAAGCTCAAAAACAGCATAAAACTGCTTTACGGCTTAAACTAAGTGTTTACGAACAAATTTCTTCATCACTACTATGGCAAATGGGATAAACAACATGGACAAAGTGGTTTCAAGTCACTTTGTGTGGACAATTTCACAGGAAACACAATGTTTCAAAAACAGCCTTATCTCAGCGAGAGAAGCTCAAAAACAGCATAAAACTGCTTTACGGCTTAAACTAAGTGTTTACGAACAAATTTCTTCATCACTACTATGGCAAATGGGATAAACAACATGGACAAAGTGGTTTCAAGTCACTTTGTGTGGACAATTTCACAGGAAACACAATGTTTCAAAAACAGCCTTATCTCAGCGAGAGAAGCTCAAAAACAGCATAAAACTGCTTTACAGTGCCACGGCTTAAACTAAGTGTTTACGAACAAATTTCTTCATCAGCAAATGGGATACACTACATGGCCAATGTGGCTTCACTTTGTGTCTGCAATTACACAGAAAACAGCATTTCAAGACTCACTTTCTCATCCTAATGTAAAACTGCATCACAGCGCCGCGGCTTAAACTAAGTGTTTACAAACAAGTTTCCTACTCAGAACTTTGGCAAATGGGATACACTACATGGGCAAAGTGGTTTCAAGTCACTTTGTGTGGACAATTTCACAGGAAACACAATGTTTCAAAAACAGCCTTATCTCAGCGAGAGAAGCTCAAAAACAGCATAAAACTGCTTTACAGTGCCACGGCTTAAACTAAGTGTTTACGAACAAATTTCTTCATCAGCAAATGGGATACACTACATGGCCAATGTGGCTTCACTTTGTGTCTGCAATTACACAGAAAACAGCATTTCAAGACTCACTTTCTAATCCCAATGTAAAACTGCATCACAGCGCCGCGGCTTAAACTAAGTGTTTACAAACAAGTTTCATACTCAGAACTTTGGCAAATGGGATACACTACATGGGCAAAGTGGTTTCAAGTCACTTTGTGTGGACAATTTCACAGGAAACACAATGTTTCAAAAACAGCCTTATCTCAGCGAGAGAAGCTCAAAAACAGCATAAAACTGCTTTACAGTGCCACGGCTTAAACTAAGTGTTTACCAACAAATTTCTTCATCACTACTATGGCAAATGGGATAAACAACATGGACAAAGTGGTTTCAAGTCACTTTGTGTGGACAATTTCACAGGAAACACAATGTTTCAAAAACAGCCTTATCTCAGCGAGAGAAGCTCAAAAACAGCATAAAACTGCTTTACGGCTTAAACTAAGTGTTTACGAACAAATTTCTTCATCACTACTATGGCAAATGGGATAAACAACATGGACAAAGTGGTTTCAAGTCACTTTGTGTGGACAATTTCACAGGAAACACAATGTTTCAAAAACAGCCTTATCTCAGCGAGAGAAGCTCAAAAACAGCATAAAACTGCTTTACAGTGCCACGGCTTAAACTAAGTGTTTACGAACAAATTTCTTCATCACTACTATGGCAAATGGGATAAACAACATGGACAAAGTGGTTTCAAGCCACTTTGTGTGGACAATTTCACAGGAAACACAATGTTTCAAAAACAGCCTTATCTCAGCGAGAGAAGCTCAAAAACAGCATAAAACTGCTTTACAGTGCCACGGCTTAAACTAAGTGTTTACGAACAAATTTCTTCATCAGCAAATGGGATACACTACATGGCCAATGTGGCTTCACTTTGTGTCTGCAATTACACAGAAAACAGCATTTCAAGACTCACTTTCTCATCCTAATGTAAAACTGCATCACAGCGCCGCGGCTTAAACTAAGTGTTTACAAACAAGTTTCATACTCAGAACTTTGGCAAATGGGATACACTACATGGGCAAAGTGGTTTCAAGTCACTTTGTGTGGACAATTTCACAGGAAACACAATGTTTCAAAAACAGCCTTATCTCAGCGAGAGAAGCTCAAAAACAGCATAAAACTGCTTTACAGTGCCACGGCTTAAACTAAGTGTTTACCAAAAAATTTCTTCATCACTACTATGGCAAATGGGATAAACAACATGGACAAAGTGGTTTCAAGTCACTTTGTGTGGACAATTTCACAGGAAACACAATGTTTCAAAAACAGCCTTATCTCAGCAAGAGAAGCTCAAAAACAGCATAAAACTGCTTTACGGCTTAAACTAAGTGTTTACGAACAAATTTCTTCATCACTACTATGGCAAATGGGATAAACAACATGGACAAAGTGGTTTCAAGTCACTTTGTGTGGACAATTTCACAGGAAACACAATGTTTCAAAAACAGCCTTATCTCAGCGAGAGAAGCTCAAAAACAGCATAAAACTGCTTTACAGTGCCACGGCTTAAACTAAGTGTTTACGAACAAATTTCCTCATCAGCAAATGGGATACACTACATGGCCAATGTGGCTTCACTTTGTGTCTGCAATTACACAGAAAACAGCATTTCAAGACTCACTTTCTCATCCTAATATAAAACTGCATCACAGCGCCACGGCTTAAACTAAGTGTTTACAAACAAGTTTCATACTCAGAACTTTGGCAAATGGGATACACTACATGTGCAAAGTGGTTTCAAGTCACTTTGTGTGGACAATTTCACAGGAAACACAATGTTTCAAAAACAGCCTTATCTCAGCGAGAGAAGCTCAAAAACAGCATGAAACTGCTTTATAGTGCCACGGCTTAAACTAAGTGTTTACCAACAAATTTCTTCATCAGTAAATGGGATAAACAACATGGCCAATGTGGCTTCACTTTGTGTCTGCAATTACACAGAAAACAGCATTTCAAGACTCACTTTCTCATCCTAATGTAAAACTGCATCACAGCGCCGCGGCTTAAACTAAGTGTTTACAAACAAGTTTCATACTCAGAACTTTGGCAAATGGGATACACTACATGGGCAAAGTGGTTTCAAGTCACTTTGTGTGGACAATTTCACAGGAAACACAATGTTTCAAAAACAGCCTTATCTCAGCGAGAGAAGCTCAAAAACAGCATAAAACTGCTTTACGGCTTAAACTAAGTGTTTACGAACAAATTTCTTCATCACTACTATGGCAAATGGGATAAACAACATGGACAAAGTGGTTTCAAGTCACTTTGTGTGGACAATTTCACAGGAAACACAATGTTTCAAAAACAGCCTTATCTCAGCGAGAGAAGCTCAAAAACAGCATAAAACTGCTTTACAGTGCCACGGCTTAAACTAAGTGTTTACCAACAAATTTCTTCATCACTACTATGGCAAATGGGATAAACAACATGGACAAAGTGGTTTCAAGTCACTTTGTGTGGACAATTTCACAGGAAACACAATGTTTCAAAAACAGCCTTATCTCAGCGAGAGAAGCTCAAAAACAGCATAAAACTGCTTTACGGCTTAAACTAAGTGTTTACGAACAAATTTCTTCTTCACTACTATGGCAAATGGGATAAACAACATGGACAAAGTGGTTTCAAGTCACTTTGTGTGGACAATTTCATAGGAAACACAATGTTTCAAAAACAGCCTTATCTCAGCGAGAGAAGCTCAAAAACAGCAAAAAACTGCTTTACAGTGCCACGGCTTAAACTAAGTGTTTACGAACAAATTTCTTCATCAGCAAATGGGATACACTACATGGCCAATGTGGCTTCACTTTGTGTCTGCAATTACACAGAAAACAGCATTTCAAGACTCACTTTCTCATCCTAATGTAAAACTGCATCACAGCACCGCGGCTTAAACTAAGTGTTTACAAACAAGTTTCCTACTCAGAACTTTGGCAAATGGGATACACTACATGGGCAAAGTGGTTTCAAGTCACTTTGTGTGGACAATTTCACAGAAAACACAATGTTTCAAAAACAGCCTTATCTCAGCGAGAGAAGCTCAAAAACAGCATAAAACTGCTTCACGGCTTAAACTAAGTGTTTACGAACAAATTTCTTCATCACTACTATGGCAAATGGGATAAACAACATGGACAAAGTGGTTTCAAGTCACTTTGTGTGGACAATTTCACAGGAAACACAATGTTTCAAAAACAGCCTTATCTCAGCGAGAGAAGCTCAAAAACAGCATAAAACTGCTTTACGGCTTAAACTAAGTGTTTACGAACAAATTTCTTCATCATTACTATGGCAAATGGGATAAACAACATGGACAAAGTGGTTTCAAGTCACTTTGTGTGGACAATTTCACAGGAAACACAATGTTTCAAAAACAGCCTTATCTCAGCGAGAGAAGCTCAAAAACAGCATAAAACTGCTTTACAGTGCCACGGCTTAAACTAAGTGTTTACGAACAAATTTCTTCATCAGCAAATGGGATACACTACATGGCCAATGTGGCTTCACTTTGTGTCTGCAATTACACAGAAAACAGCATTTCAAGACTCACTTTCTCATCCTAATATAAAACTGCATCACAGCGCCACGGCTTAAACTAAGTGTTTACAAACAAGTTTCATACTCAGAACTTTGGCAAATGGGATACACTACATGTGCAAAGTGGTTTCAAGTCACTTTGTGTGGACAATTTCACAGGAAACACAATGTTTCAAAAACAGCCTTATCTCAGCGAGAGAAGCTCAAAAACAGCATGAAACTGCTTTATAGTGCCACGGCTTAAACTAAGTGTTTACCAACAAATTTCTTCATCAGTAAATGGGATAAACAACATGGCCAATGTGGCTTCACTTTGTGTCTGCAATTACACAGAAAACAGCATTTCAAGACTCACTTTCTCATCCTAATGTAAAACTGCATCACAGCGCCGCGGCTTAAACTAAGTGTTTACAAACAAGTTTCATACTCAGAACTTTGGCAAATGGGATACACTACATGGGCAAAGTGGTTTCAAGTCACTTTGTGTGGACAATTTCACAGGAAACACAATGTTTCAAAAACAGCCTTATCTCAGCGAGAGAAGCTCAAAAACAGCATAAAACTGCTTTACGGCTTAAACTAAGTGTTTACGAACAAATTTCTTCATCACTACTATGGCAAATGGGATAAACAACATGGACAAAGTGGTTTCAAGTCACTTTGTGTGGACAATTTCACAGGAAACACAATGTTTCAAAAACAGCCTTATCTCAGCGAGAGAAGCTCAAAAACAGCATAAAACTGCTTTACAGTGCCACGGCTTAAACTAAGTGTTTACCAACAAATTTCTTCATCACTACTATGGCAAATGGGATAAACAACATGGACAAAGTGGTTTCAAGTCACTTTGTGTGGACAATTTCACAGGAAACACAATGTTTCAAAAACAGCCTTATCTCAGCGAGAGAAGCTCAAAAACAGCATAAAACTGCTTTACGGCTTAAACTAAGTGTTTACGAACAAATTTCTTCTTCACTACTATGGCAAATGGGATAAACAACATGGACAAAGTGGTTTCAAGTCACTTTGTGTGGACAATTTCATAGGAAACACAATGTTTCAAAAACAGCCTTATCTCAGCGAGAGAAGCTCAAAAACAGCAAAAAACTGCTTTACAGTGCCACGGCTTAAACTAAGTGTTTACGAACAAATTTCTTCATCAGCAAATGGGATACACTACATGGCCAATGTGGCTTCACTTTGTGTCTGCAATTACACAGAAAACAGCATTTCAAGACTCACTTTCTCATCCTAATGTAAAACTGCATCACAGCACCGCGGCTTAAACTAAGTGTTTACAAACAAGTTTCATACTCAGAACTTTGGCAAATGGGATACACTACATGGGCAAAGTGGTTTCAAGTCACTTTGTGTGGACAATTTCACAGAAAACACAATGTTTCAAAAACAGCCTTATCTCAGCGAGAGAAGCTCAAAAACAGCATAAAACTGCTTCACGGCTTAAACTAAGTGTTTACGAACAAATTTCTTCATCACTACTATGGCAAATGGGATAAACAACATGGACAAAGTGGTTTCAAGTCACTTTGTGTGGACAATTTCACAGGAAACACAATGTTTCAAAAACAGCCTTATCTCAGCGAGAGAAGCTCAAAAACAGCATAAAACTGCTTTACGGCTTAAACTAAGTGTTTACGAACAAATTTCTTCATCATTACTATGGCAAATGGGATAAACAACATGGACAAAGTGGTTTCAAGTCACTTTGTGTGGACAATTTCACAGGAAACACAATGTTTCAAAAACAGCCTTATCTCAGCGAGAGAAGCTCAAAAACAGCATAAAACTGCTTTACAGTGCCACGGCTTAAACTAAGTGTTTACGAACAAATTTCTTCATCAGCAAATGGGATACACTACATGGCCAATGTGGCTTCACTTTGTGTCTGCAATTACACAGAAAACAGCATTTCAAGACTCACTTTCTCATCCTAATATAAAACTGCATCACAGCGCCACGGCTTAAACTAAGTGTTTACAAACAAGTTTCATACTCAGAACTTTGGCAAATGGGATACACTACATGTGCAAAGTGGTTTCAAGTCACTTTGTGTGGACAATTTCACAGGAAACACAATGTTTCAAAAACAGCCTTATCTCAGCGAGAGAAGCTCAAAAACAGCATGAAACTGCTTTATAGTGCCACGGCTTAAACTAAGTGTTTACCAACAAATTTCTTCATCAGTAAATGGGATAAACAACATGGCCAATGTGGCTTCACTTTGTGTCTGCAATTACACAGAAAACAGCATTTCAAGACTCACTTTCTCATCCTAATGTAAAACTGCATCACAGCGCCGCGGCTTAAACTAAGTGTTTACAAACAAGTTTCATACTCAGAACTTTGGCAAATGGGATACACTACATGGGCAAAGTGATTTCAAGTCACTTTGTGTGGACAATTTCACAGGAAACACAATGTTTCAAAAACAGCCTTATCTCAGCGAGAGAAGCTCAAAAACAGCATAAAACTGCTTTACGGCTTAAACTAAGTGTTTACGAACAAATTTCTTCATCACTACTATGGCAAATGGGATAAACAACATGGACAAAGTGGTTTCAAGTCACTTTGTGTGGACAATTTCACAGGAAACACAATGTTTCAAAAACAGCCTTATCTCAGCGAGAGAAGCTCAAAAACAGCATAAAACTGCTTTACAGTGCCACGGCTTAAACTAAGTGTTTACCAACAAATTTCTTCATCACTACTATGGCAAATGGGATAAACAACATGGACAAAGTGGTTTCAAGTCACTTTGTGTGGACAATTTCACAGGAAACACAATGTTTCAAAAACAGCCTTATCTCAGCGAGAGAAGCTCAAAAACAGCATAAAAGTGCTTTACGGCTTAAACTAAGTGTTTACGAACAAATTTCTTCATCACTACTATGGCAAATGGGATAAACAACATGGACAAAGTGGTTTCAAGTCACTTTGTGTGGACAATTTCATAGGAAACACAATGTTTCAAAAACAGCCTTATCTCAGCGAGAGAAGCTCAAAAACAGCAAAAAACTGCTTTACAGTGCCACGGCTTAAACTAAGTGTTTACGAACAAATTTCTTCATCAGCAAATGGGATACACTACATGGCCAATGTGGCTTCACTTTGTGTCTGCAATTACACAGAAAACAGCATTTCAAGACTCACTTTCTCATCCTAATGTAAAACTGCATCACAGCACCGCGGCTTAAACTAAGTGTTTACAAACAAGTTTCCTACTCAGAACTTTGGCAAATGGGATACACTACATGGGCAAAGTGGTTTCAAGTCACTTTGTGTGGACAATTTCACAGAAAACACAATGTTTCAAAAACAGCCTTATCTCAGCGAGAGAAGCTCAAAAACAGCATAAAACTGCTTCACGGCTTAAACTAAGTGTTTACGAACAAATTTCTTCATCACTACTATGGCAAATGGGATAAACAACATGGACAAAGTGGTTTCAAGTCACTTTGTGTGGACAATTTCACAGGAAACACAATGTTTCAAAAACAGCCTTATCTCAGCGAGAGAAGCTCAAAAACAGCATAAAACTGCTTTACGGCTTAAACTAAGTGTTTACGAACAAATTTCTTCATCATTACTATGGCAAATGGGATAAACAACATGGACAAAGTGGTTTCAAGTCACTTTGTGTGGACAATTTCACAGGAAACACAATGTTTCAAAAACAGCCTTATCTCAGCGAGAGAAGCTCAAAAACAGCATAAAACTGCTTTACAGTGCCACGGCTTAAACTAAGTGTTTACGAACAAATTTCTTCATCAGCAAATGGGATACACTACATGGCCAATGTGGCTTCACTTTGTGTCTGCAATTACACAGAAAACAGCATTTCAAGACTCACTTTCTCATCCTAATGTAAAACTGCATCACAGCGCCGCGGCTTAAACTAAGTGTTTACAAACAAGTTTCATACTCAGAACTTTGGCAAATGGGATACACTACATGGGCAAAGTGGTTTCAAGTCACTTTGTGTGGACAATTTCACAGGAAACACAATGTTTCAAAAACAGCCTTATCTCAGCGAGAGAAGCTCAAAAACAGCATAAAACTGCTTTACAGTGCCACGGCTTAAACTAAGTGTTTACCAAAAAATTTCTTCATCACTACTATGGCAAATGGGATAAACAACATGGACAAAGTGGTTTCAAGTCACTTTGTGTGGACAATTTCACAGGAAACACAATGTTTCAAAAACAGCCTTATCTCAGCAAGAGAAGCTCAAAAACAGCATAAAACTGCTTTACGGCTTAAACTAAGTGTTTACGAACAAATTTCTTCATCACTACTATGGCAAATGGGATAAACAACATGGACAAAGTGGTTTCAAGTCACTTTGTGTGGACAATTTCACAGGAAACACAATGTTTCAAAAACAGCCTTATCTCAGCGAGAGAAGCTCAAAAACAGCATAAAACTGCTTTACAGTGCCACGGCTTAAACTAAGTGTTTACGAACAAATTTCCTCATCAGCAAATGGGATACACTACATGGCCAATGTGGCTTCACTTTGTGTCTGCAATTACACAGAAAACAGCATTTCAAGACTCACTTTCTCATCCTAATATAAAACTGCATCACAGCGCCACGGCTTAAACTAAGTGTTTACAAACAAGTTTCATACTCAGAACTTTGGCAAATGGGATACACTACATGTGCAAAGTGGTTTCAAGTCACTTTGTGTGGACAATTTCACAGGAAACACAATGTTTCAAAAACAGCCTTATCTCAGCGAGAGAAGCTCAAAAACAGCATGAAACTGCTTTACAGTGCCACGGCTTAAACTAAGTGTTTACCAACAAATTTCTTCATCACTACTATGGCAAATGGGATACACTACATGGGCAAAGTGGTTTCAAGTCACTTTGTGTGGACAATTTCACAGAAAACACAATGTTTCAAAAACAGCCTTATCTCAGCGAGAGAAGCTCAAAAACAGCATAAAACTGCTTCACGGCTTAAACTAAGTGTTTACGAACAAATTTCTTCATCACTACTATGGCAAATGGGATAAACAACATGGACAAAGTGGTTTCAAGTCACTTTGTGTGGACAATTTCACAGGAAACACAATGTTTCAAAAACAGCCTTATCTCAGCGAGAGAAGCTCAAAAACAGCATAAAACTGCTTTACGGCTTAAACTAAGTGTTTACGAACAAATTTCTTCATCATTACTATGGCAAATGGGATAAACAACATGGACAAAGTGGTTTCAAGTCACTTTGTGTGGACAATTTCACAGGAAACACAATGTTTCAAAAACAGCCTTATCTCAGCGAGAGAAGCTCAAAAACAGCATAAAACTGCTTTACAGTGCCACGGCTTAAACTAAGTGTTTACGAACAAATTTCTTCATCAGCAAATGGGATACACTACATGGCCAATGTGGCTTCACTTTGTGTCTGCAATTACACAGAAAACAGCATTTCAAGACTCACTTTCTCATCCTAATATAAAACTGCATCACAGCGCCACGGCTTAAACTAAGTGTTTACAAACAAGTTTCATACTCAGAACTTTGGCAAATGGGATACACTACATGTGCAAAGTGGTTTCAAGTCACTTTGTGTGGACAATTTCACAGGAAACACAATGTTTCAAAAACAGCCTTATCTCAGCGAGAGAAGCTCAAAAACAGCATGAAACTGCTTTATAGTGCCACGGCTTAAACTAAGTGTTTACCAACAAATTTCTTCATCAGTAAATGGGATAAACAACATGGCCAATGTGGCTTCACTTTGTGTCTGCAATTACACAGAAAACAGCATTTCAAGACTCACTTTCTCATCCTAATGTAAAACTGCATCACAGCGCCGCGGCTTAAACTAAGTGTTTACAAACAAGTTTCATACTCAGAACTTTGGCAAATGGGATACACTACATGGGCAAAGTGGTTTCAAGTCACTTTGTGTGGACAATTTCACAGGAAACACAATGTTTCAAAAACAGCCTTATCTCAGCGAGAGAAGCTCAAAAACAGCATAAAACTGCTTTACGGCTTAAACTAAGTGTTTACGAACAAATTTCTTCATCACTACTATGGCAAATGGGATAAACAACATGGACAAAGTGGTTTCAAGTCACTTTGTGTGGACAATTTCACAGGAAACACAATGTTTCAAAAACAGCCTTATCTCAGCGAGAGAAGCTCAAAAACAGCATAAAACTGCTTTACAGTGGCACGGCTTAAACTAAGTGTTTACCAACAAATTTCTTCATCACTACTATGGCAAATGGGATAAACAACATGGACAAAGTGGTTTCAAGTCACTTTGTGTGGACAATTTCACAGGAAACACAATGTTTCAAAAACAGCCTTATCTCAGCGAGAGAAGCTCAAAAACAGCATAAAAGTGCTTTACGGCTTAAACTAAGTGTTTACGAACAAATTTCTTCATCACTACTATGGCAAATGGGATAAACAACATGGACAAAGTGGTTTCAAGTCACTTTGTGTGGACAATTTCATAGGAAACACAATGTTTCAAAAACAGCCTTATCTCAGCGAGAGAAGCTCAAAAACAGCAAAAAACTGCTTTACAGTGCCACGGCTTAAACTAAGTGTTTACGAACAAATTTCTTCATCAGCAAATGGGATACACTACATGGCCAATGTGGCTTCACTTTGTGTCTGCAATTACACAGAAAACAGCATTTCAAGACTCACTTTCTCATCCTAATGTAAAACTGCATCACAGCACCGCGGCTTAAACTAAGTGTTTACAAACAAGTTTCCTACTCAGAACTTTGGCAAATGGGATACACTACATGGGCAAAGTGGTTTCAAGTCACTTTGTGTGGACAATTTCACAGAAAACACAATGTTTCAAAAACAGCCTTATCTCAGCGAGAGAAGCTCAAAAACAGCATAAAACTGCTTCACGGCTTAAACTAAGTGTTTACGAACAAATTTCTTCATCACTACTATGGCAAATGGGATAAACAACATGGACAAAGTGGTTTCAAGTCACTTTGTGTGGACAATTTCACAGGAAACACAATGTTTCAAAAACAGCCTTATCTCAGCGAGAGAAGCTCAAAAACAGCATAAAACTGCTTTACAGTGCCACGGCTTAAACTAAGTGTTTACGAACAAATTTCTTCATCAGCAAATGGGATACACTACATGGCCAATGTGGCTTCACTTTGTGTCTGCAATTACACAGAAAACAGCATTTCAAGACTCACTTTCTCATCCTAATATAAAACTGCATCACAGCGCCACGGCTTAAACTAAGTGTTTACAAACAAGTTTCATACTCAGAACTTTGGCAAATGGGATACACTACATGTGCAAAGTGGTTTCAAGTCACTTTGTGTGGACAATTTCACAGGAAACACAATGTTTCAAAAACAGCCTTATCTCAGCGAGAGAAGCTCAAAAACAGCATGAAACTGCTTTATAGTGCCACGGCTTAAACTAAGTGTTTACCAACAAATTTCTTCATCAGTAAATGGGATAAACAACATGGCCAATGTGGCTTCACTTTGTGTCTGCAATTACACAGAAAACAGCATTTCAAGACTCACTTTCTCATCCTAATGTAAAACTGCATCACAGCGCCGCGGCTTAAACTAAGTGTTTACAAACAAGTTTCATACTCAGAACTTTGGCAAATGGGATACACTACATGGGCAAAGTGGTTTCAAGTCACTTTGTGTGGACAATTTCACAGGAAACACAATGTTTCAAAAACAGCCTTATCTCAGCGAGAGAAGCTCAAAAACAGCATAAAACTGCTTTACGGCTTAAACTAAGTGTTTACGAACAAATTTCTTCATCACTACTATGGCAAATGGGATAAACAACATGGACAAAGTGGTTTCAAGTCACTTTGTGTGGACAATTTCACAGGAAACACAATGTTTCAAAAACAGCCTTATCTCAGCGAGAGAAGCTCAAAAACAGCATGAAACTGCTTTACAGTGCCACGGCTTAAACTAAGTGTTTACCAACAAATTTCTTCATCACTACTATGGCAAATGGGATAAACAACATGGACAAAGTGGTTTCAAGTCACTTTGTGTGGACAATTTCACAGGAAACACAATGTTTCAAAAACAGCCTTATCTCAGCGAGAGAAGCTCAAAAACAGCATAAAACTGCTTTACGGCTTAAACTAAGTGTTTACGAACAAATTTCTTCTTCACTACTATGGCAAATGGGATAAACAACATGGACAAAGTGGTTTCAAGTCACTTTGTGTGGACAATTTCATAGGAAACACAATGTTTCAAAAACAGCCTTATCTCAGCGAGAGAAGCTCAAAAACAGCAAAAAACTGCTTTACAGTGCCACGGCTTAAACTAAGTGTTTACGAACAAATTTCTTCATCAGCAAATGGGATACACTACATGGCCAATGTGGCTTCACTTTGTGTCTGCAATTACACAGAAAACAGCATTTCAAGACTCACTTTCTCATCCTAATGTAAAACTGCATCACAGCACCGCGGCTTAAACTAAGTGTTTACAAACAAGTTTCCTACTCAGAACTTTGGCAAATGGGATACACTACATGGGCAAAGTGGTTTCAAGTCACTTTGTGTGGACAATTTCACAGAAAACACAATGTTTCAAAAACAGCCTTATCTCAGCGAGAGAAGCTCAAAAACAGCATAAAACTGCTTCACGGCTTAAACTAAGTGTTTACGAACAAATTTCTTCATCACTACTATGGCAAATGGGATAAACAACATGGACAAAGTGGTTTCAAGTCACTTTGTGTGGACAATTTCACAGGAAACACAATGTTTCAAAAACAGCCTTATCTCAGCGAGAGAAGCTCAAAAACAGCATAAAACTGCTTTACGGCTTAAACTAAGTGTTTACGAACAAATTTCTTCATCATTACTATGGCAAATGGGATAAACAACATGGACAAAGTGGTTTCAAGTCACTTTGTGTGGACAATTTCACAGGAAACACAATGTTTCAAAAACAGCCTTATCTCAGCGAGAGAAGCTCAAAAACAGCATAAAACTGCTTTACAGTGCCACGGCTTAAACTAAGTGTTTACGAACAAATTTCTTCATCAGCAAATGGGATACACTACATGGCCAATGTGGCTTCACTTTGTGTCTGCAATTACACAGAAAACAGCATTTCAAGACTCACTTTCTCATCCTAATATAAAACTGCATCACAGCGCCACGGCTTAAACTAAGTGTTTACAAACAAGTTTCATACTCAGAACTTTGGCAAATGGGATACACTACATGTGCAAAGTGGTTTCAAGTCACTTTGTGTGGACAATTTCACAGGAAACACAATGTTTCAAAAACAGCCTTATCTCAGCGAGAGAAGCTCAAAAACAGCATGAAACTGCTTTATAGTGCCACGGCTTAAACTAAGTGTTTACCAACAAATTTCTTCATCAGTAAATGGGATAAACAACATGGCCAATGTGGCTTCACTTTGTGTCTGCAATTACACAGAAAACAGCATTTCAAGACTCACTTTCTCATCCTAATGTAAAACTGCATCACAGCGCCGCGGCTTAAACTAAGTGTTTACAAACAAGTTTCATACTCAGAACTTTGGCAAATGGGATACACTACATGGGCAAAGTGGTTTCAAGTCACTTTGTGTGGACAATTTCACAGGAAACACAATGTTTCAAAAACAGCCTTATCTCAGCGAGAGAAGCTCAAAAACAGCATAAAACTGCTTTACGGCTTAAACTAAGTGTTTACGAACAAATTTCTTCATCACTACTATGGCAAATGGGATAAACAACATGGACAAAGTGGTTTCAAGTCACTTTGTGTGGACAATTTCACAGGAAACACAATGTTTCAAAAACAGCCTTATCTCAGCGAGAGAAGCTCAAAAACAGCATAAAACTGCTTTACAGTGCCACGGCTTAAACTAAGTGTTTACCAACAAATTTCTTCATCACTACTATGGCAAATGGGATAAACAACATGGACAAAGTGGTTTCAAGTCACTTTGTGTGGACAATTTCACAGGAAACACAATGTTTCAAAAACAGCCTTATCTCAGCGAGAGAAGCTCAAAAACAGCATAAAAGTGCTTTACGGCTTAAACTAAGTGTTTACGAACAAATTTCTTCATCACTACTATGGCAAATGGGATAAACAACATGGACAAAGTGGTTTCAAGTCACTTTGTGTGGACAATTTCATAGGAAACACAATGTTTCAAAAACAGCCTTATCTCAGCGAGAGAAGCTCAAAAACAGCAAAAAACTGCTTTACAGTGCCACGGCTTAAACTAAGTGTTTACGAACAAATTTCTTCATCAGCAAATGGGATACACTACATGGCCAATGTGGCTTCACTTTGTGTCTGCAATTACACAGAAAACAGCATTTCAAGACTCACTTTCTCATCCTAATGTAAAACTGCATCACAGCACCGCGGCTTAAACTAAGTGTTTACAAACAAGTTTCCTACTCAGAACTTTGGCAAATGGGATACACTACATGGGCAAAGTGGTTTCAAGTCACTTTGTGTGGACAATTTCACAGGAAACACAATGTTTCAAAAACAGCCTTATCTCAGCGAGAGAAGCTCAAAAACAGCATAAAACTGCTTTACAGTGCCACGGCTTAAACTAAGTGTTTACGAACAAATTTCTTCATCAGCAAATGGGATACACTACATGGCCAATGTGGCTTCACTTTGTGTCTGCAATTACACAGAAAACAGCATTTCAAGACTCACTTTCTCATCCTAATGTAAAACTGCATCACAGCGCCACGGCTTAAACTAAGTGTTTACAAACAAGTTTCATACTCAGAACTTTGGCAAATGGGATACACTACATGGGCAAAGTGGTTTCAAGTCACTTTGTGTGGACAATTTCACAGGAAACACAATGTTTCAAAAACAGCCTTATCTCAGCGAGAGAAGCTCAAAAACAGCATGAAACTGCTTTATAGTGCCACGGCTTAAACTAAGTGTTTACCAACAAATTTCTTCATCAGTAAATGGGATAAACAACATGGCCAATGTGGCTTCACTTTGTGTCTGCAATTACACAGAAAACAGCATTTCAAAACTCACTTTCTCATCCTAATGTAAAACTGCATCACAGCGCCGCGGCTTAAACTAAGTGTTTACAAACAAGTTTCATACTCAGAACTTTGGCAAATGGGATACACTACATGGGCAAAGTGGTTTCAAGTCACTTTGTGTGGACAATTTCACAGGAAACACAATGTTTCAAAAACAGCCTTATCTCAGCGAGAGAAGCTCAAAAACAGCATAAAACTGCTTTACGGCTTAAACTAAGTGTTTACGAACAAATTTCTTCATCACTACTATGGCAAATGGGATAAACAACATGGACAAAGTGGTTTCAAGTCACTTTGTGTGGACAATTTCACAGGAAACACAATGTTTCAAAAACAGCCTTATCTCAGCGAGAGAAGCTCAAAAACAGCATAAAACTGCTTTACAGTGCCACGGCTTAAACTAAGTGTTTACCAACAAATTTCTTCATCACTACTATGGCAAATGGGATAAACAACATGGACAAAGTGGTTTCAAGTCACTTTGTGTGGACAATTTCACTGAAAACACAATGTTTCAAAAACAGCCTTATCTCAGCGAGAGAAGCTCAAAAACAGCATAAAACTGCTTCACGGCTTAAACTAAGTGTTTACGAACAAATTTCTTCATCACTACTATGGCAAATGGGATAAACAACATGGACAAAGTGGTTTCAAGTCACTTTGTGTGGACAATTTCACAGGAAACACAATGTTTCAAAAACAGCCTTATCTCAGCGAGAGAAGCTCAAAAACAGCATAAAACTGCTTTACGGCTTAAACTAAGTGTTTACGAACAAATTTCTTCATCACTACTATGGCAAATGGGATAAACAACATGGACAAAGTGGTTTCAAGTCACTTTGTGTGGACAATTTCACAGGAAACACAATGTTTCAAAAACAGCCTTATCTCAGCGAGAGAAGCTCAAAAACAGCATAAAACTGCTTTACAGTGCCACGGCTTAAACTAAGTGTTTACGAACAAATTTCTTCATCAGCAAATGGGATACACTACATGGCCAATGTGGCTTCACTTTGTGTCTGCAATTACACAGAAAACAGCATTTCAAGACTCACTTTCTCATCCTAATGTAAAACTGCATCACAGCGCCGTGGCTTAAACTAAGTGTTTACAAACAAGTTTCATACTCAGAACTTTGGCAAATGGGATACACTACATGGGCAAAGTGGTTTCAAGTCACTTTGTGTGGACAATTTCACAGGAAACACAATGTTTCAAAAACAGCCTTATCTCAGCGAGAGAAGCTCAAAAACAGCATAAAACTGCTTTACAGTGCCACGGCTTAAACTAAGTGTTTACGAACAAATTTCTTCATCAGCAAATGGGATACACTACATGGCCAATGTGGCTTCACTTTGTGTCTGCAATTACACAGAAAACAGCATTTCAAGACTCACTTTCTCATCCTAATGTAAAACTGCATCACAGCGCCACGGCTTAAACTAAGTGTTTACAAACAAGTTTCATACTCAGAACTTTGGCAAATGGGATACACTACATGGGCAAAGTGGTTTCAAGTCACTTTGTGTGGACAATTTCACAGGAAACACAATGTTTCAAAAACAGCCTTATCTCAGCGAGAGAAGCTCAAAAACAGCATGAAACTGCTTTATAGTGCCACGGCTTAAACTAAGTGTTTACCAACAAATTTCTTCATCAGTAAATGGGATAAACAACATGGCCAATGTGGCTTCACTTTGTGTCTGCAATTACACAGAAAACAGCATTTCAAGACTCACTTTCTCATCCTAATGTAAAACTGCATCACAGCGCCGCGGCTTAAACTAAGTGTTTACAAACAAGTTTCATACTCAGAACTTTGGCAAATGGGATACACTACATGGGCAAAGTGGTTTCAAGTCACTTTGTGTGGACAATTTCACAGGAAACACAATGTTTCAAAAACAGCCTTATCTCAGCGAGAGAAGCTCAAAAACAGCATAAAACTGCTTTACGGCTTAAACTAAGTGTTTACGAACAAATTTCTTCATCACTACTATGGCAAATGGGATAAACAACATGGACAAAGTGGTTTCAAGTCACTTTGTGTGGACAATTTCACAGGAAACACAATGTTTCAAAAACAGCCTTATCTCAGCGAGAGAAGCTCAAAAACAGCATAAAACTGCTTTACAGTGCCACGGCTTAAACTAAGTGTTTACCAACAAATTTCTTCATCACTACTATGGCAAATGGGATAAACAACATGGACAAAGTGGTTTCAAGTCACTTTGTGTGGACAATTTCACAGAAAACACAATGTTTCAAAAACAGCCTTATCTCAGCGAGAGAAGCTCAAAAACAGCATAAAACTGCTTCACGGCTTAAACTAAGTGTTTACGAACAAATTTCTTCATCACTACTATGGCAAATGGGATAAACAACATGGACAAAGTGGTTTCAAGTCACTTTGTGTGGACAATTTCACAGGAAACACAATGTTTCAAAAACAGCCTTATCTCAGCGAGAGAAGCTCAAAAACAGCATAAAACTGCTTTACGGCTTAAACTAAGTGTTTACGAACAAATTTCTTCATCACTACTATGGCAAATGGGATAAACAACATGGACAAAGTGGTTTCAAGTCACTTTGTGTGGACAATTTCACAGGAAACACAATGTTTCAAAAACAGCCTTATCTCAGCGAGAGAAGCTCAAAAACAGCATAAAACTGCTTTACAGTGCCACGGCTTAAACTAAGTGTTTACGAACAAATTTCTTCATCAGCAAATGGGATACACTACATGGCCAATGTGGCTTCACTTTGTGTCTGCAATTACACAGAAAACAGCATTTCAAGACTCACTTTCTCATCCTAATGTAAAACTGCATCACAGCGCCGCGGCTTAAACTAAGTGTTTACAAACAAGTTTCATACTCAGAACTTTGGCAAATGGGATACACTACATGGGCAAAGTGGTTTCAAGTCACTTTGTGTGGACAATTTCACAGGAAACACAATGTTTCAAAAACAGCCTTATCTCAGCGAGAGAAGCTCAAAAACAGCATAAAACTGCTTTACGGCTTAAACTAAGTGTTTACGAACAAATTTCTTCATCACTACTATGGCAAATGGGATAAACAACATGGACAAAGTGGTTTCAAGTCACTTTGTGTGGACAATTTCACAGGAAACACAATGTTTCAAAAACAGCCTTATCTCAGCGAGAGAAGCTCAAAAACAGCATAAAACTGCTTTACAGTGCCACGGCTTAAACTAAGTGTTTACCAACAAATTTCTTCATCACTACTATGGCAAATGGGATAAACAACATGGACAAAGTGGTTTCAAGTCACTTTGTGTGGACAATTTCACAGAAAACACAATGTTTCAAAAACAGCCTTATCTCAGCGAGAGAAGCTCAAAAACAGCATAAAACTGCTTCACGGCTTAAACTAAGTGTTTACGAACAAATTTCTTCATCACTACTATGGCAAATGGGATAAACAACATGGACAAAGTGGTTTCAAGTCACTTTGTGTGGACAATTTCACAGGAAACACAATGTTTCAAAAACAGCCTTATCTCAGCGAGAGAAGCTCAAAAACAGCATAAAACTGCTTTACGGCTTAAACTAAGTGTTTACGAACAAATTTCTTCATCACTACTATGGCAAATGGGATAAACAACATGGACAAAGTGGTTTCAAGTCACTTTGTGTGGACAATTTCACAGGAAACACAATGTTTCAAAAACAGCCTTATCTCAGCGAGAGAAGCTCAAAAACAGCATAAAACTGCTTTACAGTGCCACGGCTTAAACTAAGTGTTTACGAACAAATTTCTTCATCAGCAAATGGGATACACTACATGGCCAATGTGGCTTCACTTTGTGTCTGCAATTACACAGAAAACAGCATTTCAAGACTCACTTTCTCATCCTAATGTAAAACTGCATCACAGCGCCGTGGCTTAAACTAAGTGTTTACAAACAAGTTTCATACTCAGAACTTTGGCAAATGGGATACACTACATGGGCAAAGTGGTTTCAAGTCACTTTGTGTGGACAATTTCACAGGAAACACAATGTTTCAAAAACAGCCTTATCTCAGCGAGAGAAGCTCAAAAACAGCATAAAACTGCTTTACAGTGCCACGGCTTAAACTAAGTGTTTACGAACAAATTTCTTCATCAGCAAATGGGATACACTACATGGCCAATGTGGCTTCACTTTGTGTCTGCAATTACACAGAAAACAGCATTTCAAGACTCACTTTCTCATCCTAATGTAAAACTGCATCACAGCGCCACGGCTTAAACTAAGTGTTTACAAACAAGTTTCATACTCAGAACTTTGGCAAATGGGATACACTACATGGGCAAAGTGGTTTCAAGTCACTTTGTGTGGACAATTTCACAGGAAACACAATGTTTCAAAAACAGCCTTATCTCAGCGAGAGAAGCTCAAAAACAGCATGAAACTGCTTTATAGTGCCACGGCTTAAACTAAGTGTTTACCAACAAATTTCTTCATCAGTAAATGGGATAAACAACATGGCCAATGTGGCTTCAC
>NW_027185279.1:157500-160747 GCF_022577435.1 Embiotoca jacksoni | reverse complement strand
AACTCGCCCAATAAAGACGAGGAAGTGAAGTGTGACGAGGAAGATTATCGTGACGTCACTCTGACCCGCTGCCGTTCCCGGGAAGCTCGAATGAAGGCACTTTTTTTTTTTTATTATTCGGCGCCGTCGCCTTCAAATCTTCCGCTCCAAAAATGAACAGTTCGCTTTTGACTTTGCATCTTTCTTTTTTTTTTCTTTCTTTTTCTTTTCTTTTCTTCTTTTTTTTTGAATCTCTGCAGCAGCCGACTCATCGAACTCCACCGACTCCCGGGAGGCTGCGAGGAACGGTTAACGAACAAGAAAAAGGGGGAGAGCCCACGGGTGCTGGGTCTTCACTAAAAATAGATCAACATCCAACCCCCTGGAGAGGTGCACCCCCCCCCCCTGCACCCCCCCAGCTGCTATTTCCCATTTCCGTCCGAGCCCTTAAAAAAGCCCCCCCCACCCCCCCCCCCCCAAAAAAAAAAGACATCTTCAAAGCTGCTCTTGAAAGAAGAGAAACTCTAAAGAGATAAAGGACTTAATATCAAAGAGATCGGAAGCGCTTGGCGGTTCCACTTAGCCAAACCACCGGAGGGAAACTTTCCTTTTTCTCTCCAGTTTCCTCCAGTTTCCTCTCAGGATTGGGGGGGGGGGAGGTCAAGAGTCAAAGGAAACTCACCGCCGCCACCTGTGACCCCGCCTCCACCTCCGCCTCGATCTCGGCCAAGGCACTTGTACTGCTGCGGGGACTCGATCACCATCTCCCCGCTTGGGCGGCTTGCCGGCTCGGCCCTGCATGGCTCGCTCGGTCCGGCCGTCACGACCAGGTGTGGGACTCTGCCATGGCGCCTCGAGCTGCCGGAGGGCTTTTTTGCGAGTCGAGCTCTCTCGGTGAGATATCACCCCCCCCCCTCTCTCCCCTCTCTCTCTCCCTTCTCCTCCCCTCTCCTCTCCTCCCTCTCTCTCTCTCTCTCTCTCTCTCTCTCTCTCTCCCGCTCTGTCCTCCTCCTCGGAGAAGCCCCGCCCACCCTTCACAGCTGTGCAGCTGTGTGTGTGTGTGTGTGTGTGTGTGTGTGTGTGTGTGGCGCGAGCGGACTTGCAGTAATGTTTGTGTGTAATGTAAAGGGGAGCGCACCCGCCCCCGTTAAAAACTTTGGAAGCGGGGCCGAGGGAAATCGTGTCGTCACCTGCCCCATTGTGGCCGGTGGTGGTTTGAAAATAGAAAGCAGCTGAAAAAGAGATGAAGGAGACTCCAGGTTGAAAGAAAAAAAAGACGTAAGCCCCCCCCTCCCTCCCCCCACGAAATATTTTTACACTCCAGGAACCAATGAAATTCTGCAAATAGTGATTATTAGCAGGAATAAAGGGATGATTACACTAGATGTACTTTTCGATTTAGGTATGTCATAAAAAAAAAAGAAAAAAAATCTCTCAAGTACGTGCAGGACTTTCACTTCATAGACAAAAACATCACACTTTTCTACACAATATGATATTTTCCAGAGACAATACGTTGTTTTCTACTGTCGGAGGTTTACTTCCTGTTTAAAGGGAGTTTTTCCTTCCTGCTGTTGGAGGTTTTACTTCCTGTTAAAATTGAGTTTTTCCTTCCTGCTGTTGGAAGTTTTACTTCCTGTTTAAAGGGAGTTTTTCCTTCCTGCTGTTGGAAGTTTTACTTCCTGTTAAAAGGGAGTTTTTCCTTCCTGCTGTTGGAGGTTTTACTTCCTGTTAAAATTGAGTTTTTCCTTCCTGCTGTTGGAAGTTTTACTTCCTGTTAAAAGGGAGTTTTTTCCTTCCTGCTGTTGGAGGTTTTACTTCCTGTTTAAAGGGAGTTTTTCCTTCCTGCTGTTGGAGGTTTTACTTCCTGTTTAAAGGGAGTTTTTCCTTCCTGCTGTTGGAGGTTTTACTTCCTGTTAAAAGGGAGTTTTTTCCTTCCTATTGTTGGAGGTTAGTTTCACCGACTCATTATCTGACATAAACGTGAAAGATTTTTATCCTATTAGGTATTTGAAAAAAAAAAAAAAAAAGCCAGAATACCCAATGTTGACTTTCACAGTCAAAACAAAGGGACAACTTTACTGTGCAGCCTTTATATCGTATGACTGTACAACGAAAGAAGAGTAAAAACTACAGTTATTACAGTCAACATTTTCCTTATCGTGACCTGTGGCTGAAGTTCATAATGCAAAAACAAGCCGGTAAAAAAAAACAAGCCAATAATTGACATTTGCTGAATTGACGTAAAAAAGCCTCGACTGACTATTTGTTTTCAGCTCATTCGTGATGTGACGCACGGCGGGATTTAAGGTCTTCTGAAACGCCAGATTGTCAGATGATCCCTCAAAAAAAAAGGAAAAAAAAAAAAGAAGAAAAACACAACTACTGTTGAAACCACTAAAAATAACCGTTGAGCCGCAACAGTGGCGGCGTTTCAAGCACTTGATCCGTGTTGATAAAAGTCGGTATTTCGCTTCGCTTTGAAACTGGCCCCCGCGTCGCATCCGCCTGCACCCACCCCCCACACCTCCCACCCACCTACACCCCCATCTTTAGCCGGCTCGAAGACGCCCGGCACGCTCTCCCCGCTGCTCCGGGAACACTTTTGAGCTGCCCTCCCCCACCCCCATCCCACCCCCACCCCTCGTTTCTTCTCCATCCAAAGCCGTCGCCCGCCCCGCTCTCTTCGAGGGACAAGTCGCTCGCCTTTAATCTCCGAGGCGCCGCCGCTCAGCTGTTTTCCATCGGAGTGTGTTAACAGAAAGATGACATTTAAAGTTTTCAGTGAGGGAATTGATGCGCGTACATTTATGCAAATCCCTTTTTCTTTTTGTGGGGGGGGAGGAGGGGTGGGAGGGGAGGGAGGGATATCTTCCTTCCAAAACCACGATGATATTTACTCGCTGCAGACTCTCGGTCTGACTCAACAAGCGCAATTAATAACTCATCCAGTTATCTCCTATAGGTTTTAAGAAGTATGGGGCTGAGCGGGGGAGGGGGGAAGAGGGAGAGGGGGAGGGGGCCGGGGGGGGGTTGAGGGCTGTCAGAGAGAGGAGATGACATGCCACGGGTCAGGATGACTTCAAAGGCGCCCCTCTCGTCTCTCTGGTGCCGTTTCAGCGGGCGAGCTTGTGTGTGTGTGTGTGTGTGTGTGTGTGTGTGTGTGTGTGTGTGTGTGTGTGTGTGTGTGTGTGTGTGTGTGTGTTGGACTCTTTTTTTTTTGTACTGCAGGGTTCTCGGGTCATTTGCATAAGTTGTTTTAACTGTA